>NC_140112.1:0-260015 GCF_964237585.1 Gallinula chloropus | reverse complement strand
GGAGAGGAAAGGAGAGGAAAGGAGAGGAGAGGAGAGGAGAGGAAAGGAGAGGAAAGGAGAGGAAAGGAGAGGAAAGGAGAGGAAAGGAGAGGAAAGGAGAGGAAAGGAGAGGAAAGGAGAGGAAAGGAGAGGAAAGGAGAGGAAAGGAGAGGAAAGGAGAGGAAAGGAGAGGAAAGGAAAGGAAAGGAAAGGAAAGGAAAGGAAAGGAAAGGAAAGAAAGGAAAGGAAAGGAAAGGAAAGGAAAGGAAAGGAAAGGAAAGGAAAGGAAAGGAAAGGAAAGGAAAGGAAAGGAAAGGAAAGGAAAGGAAAGGAAAGGAGGAAGGAAGGAAAAGACACCGAATCTCCACACACACACCCCCCTACCCACCCCCGTAACATGGCAACTGCTCCCCCCCGCCCCCGGCATCCACGGCATCTCCCTCATCTGTATGCTCCATCACAGCCCCGCACCCTCCGCCGGGTGAGCACCATGGCAACACCGTGGTCTTTAAACACAGGAGTTTGTGCTGCGATTGCAAACAGCATTAGGCAATTTAATTAAGCAGCTGGTGAAAAGGAAAAAAAACTTTGTCTGTTTGAGGCGTTTTATTAAATTCTGGCGTGTTTATGCAGCTCTGTGTCTTTTCTGTCGGGTTCCAGGGATGGGAGGATGCTCCCGGGGATGGGAGGATGCTCTCAGGGATGGGAGGATGCTCTCAGGGATGGGAGGATGCTCCCCGGGATGGGAGGATGCTCTCAGGGATGGGAGGATGCTCCCCGGGATGGGAGGATGCTCTCAGGGATGGGAGGATGCTCCCGGGGATGGGAGGATGCTCCCAGGGATGGGAGGATGCTCCCCGGGATGGGAGGATGCTCTCAGGGATGGGAGGATGCTCTCAGGGATGGGAGGATGCTCCCGGGGATGGGAGGATGCTCTCAGGGATGGGAGGATGCTCCCAGGGATGGGAGGATGCTCTCAGGGATGAGAGGATGCTCTCAGGGATGGGAGGATGCTCCCGGGGATGGGAGGATGCTCCCGGGGATGGGAGGATGCCCTCAGGGATGGGAGGATGCTCCCAGGGATGGGAGGATGCTCCTGGGGATGGGAGGATGCTCTCAGGGATGGGAGGATGCTCCCAGGGATGGGAGGATGCTCCCGGGGATGGGAGGATGCTCTCAGGGATGGGAGGATGCTCTCGGGGATGGGAGGATGCTCTCAGGGATGGGAGGATGCTCCCGGGGATGGGAGGATGCTCCCGGGGATGGGAGGATGCTCCCAGGGATAGGAGGATGCTCCCGGGGATGGGAGGATGCTCCCGGGGATGGGAGGATGCTCTCAGGGATGGGAGGATGCTCTCGGGGATGGGAGGATGCTCCCGGGGATGGGAGGATGCTCCCGCCCCAGCCTTTCTGCAGCTTCACTCCCCCCTCCCAGGCTAAAGCAAACAAACCAACCCAGGGCATCACGTGTGGAGCAGGAGGAAGCCCTGCCACGGGTCCCTGCATCCCACCTGCGCTGCAATTTTGGGTGGGTAACCCCTGCAAAGGGGTTACATGAGATGGGGGACGGACCCCTTTGGAAACCAGCAACCCCAGGCTGCTGCTCTGCCAGCTTTTCTGGCTCTTCCTTTCCTCAGTTAAGCCTTGCTTTGAGCAGGGGTGTTGTTTGTGGGTCTTCTCCTGCAGCTCTCCTGCCAGGGAGGAGGGCAACAGCATTATTTCTGCTTGTCTAGGAGGAAGCCAGGAGATAAAAAGCTGCTGGGAGTGTGTGAAGTGCTTGGCTGGCTGCACCTCACTATCACACCAGCCCCCAGGAGCCAGGGGGCAGGAGCTTCTTATCTGGCTGCTTCTCTTCCTCCATTTCAGATGGTTTTTAATGAGGAGTGCTGGGAAATAAACCTGTTCTCCTTCATCATCTTTTGCTTTCAGGCTCTGGAAGAGTTTTGTGGTGGCTCTGCCTGCCTCCAAGATGCTCTCAGTGGTACCTCTGGCTTCCTGGAGATGATGCTGGCAGCAGCAGGCACAGCATCCAGCCTGGAGCACCCAGGATTCGGCCCTGCTCAGCCACAAACTGCCCACGTAGCACTGAGCACATCCTAGAGCTGCTTTTGGTCCCACACTCCTTGCCTGGGGATAAGCATGGACCCATCCCATCAGGACACCCAGGGACCACGGCACTCAGCAGCTGGGGAGATGCTCTGTGGGGAGCTGGGAATCCACAGAGCAGCTTCTCTGAAACACAGCTCAGTGGTGTCCAGGCTTTCTGAAGCTTTATCCTCCTTGGAGCTAATCACCAGGGCCCTTCCCTTCCCCTCACCTCCCCCTCCTCTCTGACTGAAGAAGTTGAGACCAAGACCTGGGTGGGGAGCGGCACCAGAGCTGGGTGGCTGCACACGGCAGGGATGGATGCTGAGGTACCTGTGATGGATGCTGGATCCCTGTGACACTGAGTCACATCTGGGCTCTTAGCAGGGGCAGGAGTTAAACCCATCCTCAGTGCCCAGCCAGCTTGGGAAAGCAGCTCCAGAGGTGCCAAGCTGGTGGCACAAGCTCTGAAGTCAGCAGGTGGGGCTCACTCCTGTCTGTCTGAAGACTGGAACCCATTGGGGTTTTTTGGCTGGGAAGCCCTGGGGCCATCTCATTTTACCCCTGAGAATCCCAGGGCTGGGCTCCAGGCCCTGGGTTAACTGGTGCATTTGTAAATGCCTTGCAAAAGCCAACTGGAGAAGCTGGCTGATGCCTGCTCCGGATCTCCTGAAGGAACAGGAGGCTGGAGACTCTTGGTCTTGGCTCACAGCTGAATTCTCCTCTGCTCTGTGAAGTCTGCCCTGTTTAACAAGCCCTGTGCTGCACTGGGCTGCAGCTTGCTGCATTTTTGGAAGCATCTCTAACGACTGGCACAGTCCCTGGGCTGCAGCAGGACCCTGTGCCTGCACATCCCCCTCCCCAGCAGCCCTGTGGCCCCTTTCAGATGTCAGAGTCAAGAGGACTGTGGGCAGAAAAGTGATGGAGAAGTGGGGGGAGAGGGGGTTGGGAAGGGCTGGTGCCAGTGAGCTCAGGGAAAGCAGGAGGGCTGCCATGCTCAGCTTCACAGGCACCTATCTCATCCCTGCCACCTCAATCTGAAGAGCCTGTCCCCACTTTGTTTTTCATGGGGGGGTTGTTTCCCAGCTCTGCCCAGGCAGGAGGGACTGCAGGTGCTGCTCAGACCTCAGCCCTGTGACTGGCTGTGCTCTGCTGCTCTATTTATTCCCTAACAATCCCCTGCCTGGCCTCTGCCCTTTCCCACTGCTGCTGCACAGGGTCAGTGTTTCCAGAGCTATCTCCAGGATCTTCTTCCTGAGTGGCAATAGCTAATTTAGGGTCCTTCAGTCTCTAAAAGCCACCTGAGAGCTTCCTGCAGGATTTCAAATGCCATTTGCCTCCTTAATCACTGGGAGGCTTCAGGAAATGCCATCAGAGAGCAACAAAGGTCTGAGCTCCCAGTGCATGGGGGAGCTGTGCACCCCATCCCCAGCACCCCAGAGTACCAGGATGCTCCCAGCATCCCAAGCCTGTTTGAAACCCTCACCCTTCCCCTTTGCTGTCCTCGATTCCTGAGCTCAGCAGTGACCCAGCCCCTCCCAGCTCACAGGTATCACCACATCCTTACTCCAGGACCTTCCTGGCAGGGCACAGCTCCAGCCTGCCCTGGTTGGAGGTAGAAAGTACCACTCCCTTCCCTGAACTGCTGAGCAGCTCCCAGCAGCAGGGAGATGTGCCGCAGGCGCAGCCTGTCCTTGGCATCGCCGTAGCTGGAGACAAACAGCCCCAGCCCCAGTAATGAGCTCCCCCCAGTCCCTCCTCCCCTCTGTGCTGTGGAGCAGCCTCTTAAATAATTCAGGCAAGCTCCTGAACTGCCTGGAAAACACCTCCAGGTCTTTCCTAATGAGCTCACTACGGACCTGTGGTCCAAGGCTGGAGGAGCAGGGAGAGCCACCAGCAGCATCCCCAGATGCTGCAACGTGGCTGACAGGTGGGTCCCCAAATTCCCAGGCTATGCACACAACACCACAAGCACCCTGTGCAGGAGGGAGGTGGTTGGGCCATGTCCCAGCTGGTGCAAAGCCTGGACCAGACAAGTTCAACCAAGTCAGAAACTGTCGGTGCAGCAGAGAATGAAACCAGAGCAGAGTCCCCCCTGGGACATGGACACTGGTGGCTGGTGCTTTCAGTCAGATCCTTTTGGGACAGCCCCATCTCAGGTATTGTGTGAGGTTCTGGGGCACTGAGCAGGGTGTTGGTGGAGCAGGATGCAGCATCCCTCCAGCATCTTTCCCCCTCCAGCCCCAACTGCCTTGCTCTGTAGGATGGTGCCATGGTCACAGGGGGAAGCACACAGGACCCTGCAGGCAGCAGTGCCAGAGAGCCTCAGATCAAGCCCTGCACCGCTGGCACACTCCCCCATGTCTCTGTTCCCTTGTGCCCTGGGTCTGGCTGCATCCCCCATCCCCACAAAGGGGTGGGGGCAGGAGCAGGGGGTTGGAGCTCTATGATCCTTGGGGTCCCTTCCAACCCAGACCATTCTATGATTCTATGGTTGTGTCCAGAGCCCTGTTGTGGGGTCTCACAGGAATGTCTCTCATGCCAACAGCTTGTCCTCCCAGCTCCTGTCATTTCCAGGCTCCCATAGCAGGCACAGGAGTGATGTGACTCCCCAGGGGTCCTGGAAGCACTGGGGACAGGAGGAGGAGGAGAAGAGGTGGGTGTGTGGGTGATGGACCTATTCCTGGGAGGGAGCATGTCCAGGAGGGAGGATTTAGTCTCACTGAGTCTGGCTACAGTTCCAAGGTTTAATGTTTGCTTGGCAACCTCCTAGGAGGGGGTTAAGCCTCTGATAACAAAGCCTGGTGCCTGTCAGCAGCATTTAGTGTTCCTGCTTTGGGGCTGGGGTGGGGTGGGGGGGGACAGAGGGAGGAAATGCCCATGGGAAGACAGTGGTGGGCAAAAAGGAGATGGAGAAATCCCTTGTGGGCTATGGCACTGTGCTGGGCTGCTCTCCCTGCCCAAATCCCACCCAGCTTTCATCCCAGGGGGATTTTCCCACAGCTCCTGAGCTCCTCTGCACTCTGGGGAAAGTCCCAATAGACTGAAGGTGCTGTGGGGAAAACATATTGATCCCTGAAGGCAGGAAAATCCAGGGGATCCCCAGCTGGAGCCACCAGCCCCAGCTCTGCTCTAGCAGACCATTCTCCCCCCCTTTGCTCTTGTCCCCTTCCCAGCAGGACCTCAGGGGTGGGTGCACCCATGGGGGACACTGTGAGTCGTGATTTCTGGGTGGGGGAAGGATGTCTGTGAGCTGAGCCTGAGCCCTTTGCCCACAACATGCCAGAAACTGAGCAAGACCCACACAGGCTCGTCTGGAGAGTCCTGGCCTTGGAAGCAGAGCAGACAGGAGTCCCTGGAGGCCCTGCCAATTCCAGCTAATAAAAAGGATATTTCACAAATCAGGCACTTTGCAGACATGTTAATGAGAGCAAACAAAGGCTCTGTGGTGCAGATTAGGGGATGCAGGGAAGTGGCTCCCAGGATGGGCACTGCTGGTCTGCAGCCAGCCCAGCCCCTGGGCTTTGTCATCTCGGGGCACCACAACCAGACTCTGGCCCCCCACTCCCTACCCAGCAGCTCTGGGGCTGAAATGATGCTCTGCAGAGTAGCACCGTGGGGCTGGGGTGGGGATTGGGTGGGCTGGAGCTCCCCAAGTCATCCTCAGGGCTGGGGAAGGGACTGGCCCTGAGAGCAAGAGGATGCCAAGGAGCCAGAGCACCACAGACACACAAGGGAGGGCAAAGGGGGGGAAGGGGGAGCCCAAATCACCTCTGCAAATGCAGAGGAAGGGGCAGTGGGCAGCAGAGCTGCTGGCTGAGGGGATAAACCATTGCTGGGCAGCAGGTACAGCAGCACTGGAACCTGGCCCTTCCCATGGAAGAAGGATGCTGCACCGACTCAGTGCTGCAGAATCCCACATCTCAGGGGGTCAGGACTACTAGAAGTGGTTTACAAGCCAGGATCTTGCACTGGTTTCAACTCCAGTGACACTGGGAGCTTTAAACTACACAAATAACCACGCTTAAAGCCTGACTTCTGGGGATTTCCCATAGGGACTGCCCAGAGACAGACACTGGAAGGGTTAATCGCCCCCCCTTCCCCTTCCTCTGTCCTAAAGGAAAGATTTCATGCCATGCTGAATAACTAAAATAATGTGATATTCCAAAAGGCTGCAGCAGAGTGTATCAGACACCACAGCACCGTTGCAGGGCGTCTGTCAGCACCAATCACCATGACTGATGACTTATCAAGAATGGACCTGACATTTCCAAATGAGCTGTTTTGATAGAGTTGTCATTCAAAGGGGGCCTAAAATAAAATAATAATAACAATCATAAACCCAGGTAGGGACAGGAAGAGGACTGGAAAACATTTCCCTCCTCTGTCCCACCTATTTAAGGGTTCCCAGTTTGGCACTGGGGCAATTTGGCATATGGGAACCAGTGGGTTGGGAGGGATGTGTGCAGAGACTGTGCTGAGGCACAGCTACAGCCTGAATTTCCCATGCAGAGCCAGTCCCTAGCCAGAGCTCAGATGGACAGATGGACAGCCAGCCAGCCCCAGCACCCTCCTCCAGCTGCACCAGGGCAGGATGCAGCCACCCTGCCTGGCTGATGCTCTTGCTAATGGGGATGGCACAGGCTCCTGTGTTCTTTCCCTTGTAAACTCTCCCAGTTCAAAGGTGACAGGCTGTCTAGATGTGTTTTGTGAAAATAGGCAGGTGGAGAAAGCCATGGGGGGTGTTTACTCCCACCCCCCTGCCTGCCCACACCCCACACCCCACACCCTGAGGCTGCTGGGGGTGCTCAGCACCCAAACAGGCAGCGCTGGGACACCCAGCTCCAGCTGTTCACATCACCTCCAGATGTGTTCATCTCCAGGCAGATGTGGTCTGTGCCCTGCTGCTCCCAAGCTCAAGCAGCTCCCAGGGCAGAGCTGGCAGCACAGGGGCAGTGAGCAGGGCTTTCAGGGAGAGGTGTTGCTGAGTCTCATTGCCCTTTCCTCAGGGCACTGTGCATACACTGGGATTGCTTAAATAAAGTGATCCCACAGTGTAATGCTGCTCTTCTGGAGAGGCAAATCTGTAGAGAATATGGAGTGTCCCTCTCCAAACCCATGTTCTGCCCCAGCAGCAATGTTGTACTGGCCCTCATGGCTGGAAGGGATGGCAGGCTCAGCACTGCACACCCAGGAACCCATGGAACCAATCCTGCACCCACGCTTCATCGGAGCTGCCCATGGACGTGGTGCCTGGATACACATCATCCCCCATGCCAGAGGCAGCTGAGCACAGGGCAAGGCTGTGAGGGATGCAGGAGCCCCTCCAGGAGCACATCTGCACAGTGGGAGCATCCTTGGTGGGTGCATCTCTGGGTGTGTGAACCCCTGGGTGGGTGAATCCCTGGGTGGGTGCATCCTCGGGTAGGTGCATCCCTGACTGGGTGCATCCCTGGGCAGGTGCATCCCTGGGTGGGTACATCCCTGGGTGGGTGCATCCTTTGGGTGGGTGCATCCCTGGGTGGGTGCATCCCTGGGCAGGTGCATCCTTTGTGTAGGTTCCTCTCTGGGTGGGTACATCCTTCGGGTGGGTGCATCCCTGGGTGGGTGCATTCCTGGGCAGGTGCATCCCTGGGTGGGTGCATCCCTGGGTGGGTGAATCGCTGGGCAGGTGCATCCCTGGGTGGGTGCATCCCTGGGTGGGTGCATCCCTGGGTGGGTGAATCCCTGGGTGGGTGCATCCCTGGGTGGGTGAATCCCTGGGTGGGTGAATCCCTGGGCAGGTGCACTCCTGGGTGGGTACATCCCTGGGTGGGTACATCCCTGGGTGGGTGCATCCTTTGGGTGGGTGCATCCCTGGGTGGGTGAATCCCTGGGTGGGTACATCCCTGGGTGGGTGCATCCTTTGGGTGGGTGCATCCCTGGGTGGGTGCATCCCTGGGTGGGTACATCCCTGGGTGGGTGCATCCTTTGGGTGGGTGCATCCCTGGGTGGGTGAATCCCTGGCTGGGTGCATCCCTGGGTGGGTGCATCCTTCGGGTGGGTGCTGCTGCAGACAGAGCACACAGGAACTGTGTGGGGGAGAGAGAGGGAGAGGCAGACAGCCTGCCATCACCCTGTCTTAGGAGGAACTGACAAAACACTGCTTTAAAGCCCCACCAAAGCTGCTCTACGCACGACTGAGCTCTGAGCAGATCGTTATCCCTTCCCAGCACTGAAGGAGGCAGAGGGGCTGGTGGTTGGAGGAACCTTCAGATGTGTCATTAGGGGTTTAAAAAGAACCAGGGGGGGTGGGAAGGGGGAGAGATAAACCTGACACAGGCTGCAGGCATGGATGTGTAGTAAGAGCAAAGAGAAATTCAAGAGCCATCTTGAAGCAAACAAGTGTTTGTAACATGCACAGACACAACACTGGGTGTTGTTCCTCATCCAAACACAGAGCAGAGTAAAGGGCTTTGGTTTTACCTTGCCAGTGCTGCCTCTGCAGCCACCTCCCTGCTGTTTACATGGAACGCAGCAGGGAGAGGAGGGAAGAGCTCAAACACACCAAGGAGGAGACAGATTTTGGGCCATGCTTCCCCAAAGGTGAATGGAAGGTCCAGACTGACAACCCCAAGGCTCTGAGAAGTCAAAGCACTGCAGGGAAACACTCAATGAAGGGCACAAAGCCCCCACTGCTCATCCACAGCCCCTGTGACCACTCTGAAATGAGCCCCTTAAAACTGGGAGTTAATGAGCACAGCACCCAACTTCTACATCTCCAACCTCCCCTCAGGTGAAGCAGCATCACTCAACCACCCCAGCACCCAGCACCCAGCACCTTGCCCATGAAACCATTACAGGCTGCTGCCAACCCCAGCTTGTAATGGGGTCACCCCATCCTGGTGACAACAGGAATTGGCACTGATGAGGCTGGGCTGGCTGTGCTGGGCTGGGTGGGCAGCACTGGGTCAGTCAGATTTGGGGTGGGAGGGAACTTTGTGATCCCTGGAGTGGGGTTCACCCAGCTGTGCCTGCACAGAGGGGCTGTACCCTGGACAGAGAGGCTGTACCCTGCACAGAGAGGCTGTACCCTGCACAGAGGGGCTGTACCCTGCACAGCCTGCATGGGCAGCTGGAAGGGAGCTTGCTGGAGCAAGGGGATGAGGGGCTCAGGGCTCAGCAGGTGGGTGGGCATCCTGCAACCTGCCACCCTGGGCAGGCAGAGCAGGATGTGCTGTGCAGGGCCAGGAGGGAGAGGATGCTGCCAGCTGCAGCCAAAGGGCCTTAGGGCCATCCAGGAGTGGGCTTGCTTCTCACTTCAGGCCAGATGGGCTTTGCAAACAGCCCTAACCAAGCCCAAACTGAGCCCAAACCGTCTGCAGGGCACATCAGCTGTAACTCTGGGCGAGGGCTGGGGGTGCCCAGGGATCCTCCTGGGGGATGGAGGTGGAGGGGGGGGGGGTGGGTGATGTGCTGGCAGGATCTGCCAGGCTGCTGGGTGAGCCCACAAGCTGCCAAGGGTGGGTGTGGGTTAGGACACAGGCTGCTGCTGCCAGCAGCACGTTGGGCTGCAGAGAAGGGGATGGGCAGGAGATGATTTCACTTACATTTACCGGCCATGAAAGACATTGCACATCCCATCCCCCCTCCCCAGCCCCACGCTGCAGATGATACTCTTCTCCCTGAGAGATCAGCTTATGTAGCTGTCACTTAATCTTCATCTCACTAATATACTTATTTCTCCTCTCCCCTTGGCCCTGCTCCTTCCCACAGCTCACTGCCTGCTGCTTTTAATAGGAGGAGGCAGACAGGCTGCCGGATGCAGCAGAGCAGCAGCATCCCAGCGTGGGGTCGCAGGCATGCTGGTACTCAACCTCACAGGCTCTGGATGAGCTCTGAAACCAGGTTTCTGCTCATCCAAGGGTCACAGAAAGTACATCTTTCCCTTTTAGAGCAAAGCTATGAGCCTGGTGTTCAGGCCATACCCCAGTCTGGGTGATGACTGCCTGCCAGCGCTCCCTTCCCTCTGCAGTTTTAATTGGTGCTGTTAAAGGAGCTGCAGTGCTTCACCCCAGAAAAGGATGAGGGACCCCTCTCTCCTTAGTATTTGTGTTAAAATTATCAATCAGGCACGTGGGGCTGGGGAGGAGGGAGAGCTGTGCAGATGGGGTGTGTGGCAAAGCGCCCGCTCCCTGGCTGGGGGAGCATTTTGATGTCCCTTTGCCCTAGGTTAAAAGATGCAGAGAAGCTGCAGAGCTGGATGATGTGATGTGCCAACGGATCCAGAGCCCAGGGCTGCTGTATCCCAACCACAACTTGGAGAGGACAGAGGAGAAGGGAGATCTGCCAGGCTCAGGAAGTAGCAGAAGTTGACCAAACCTGGATGGTTTTGCTCATCCCGACCCCACTGGACATCACACAACTTCCAGCCAAAGCCACACCAGAGACTCACTTGGTATTCGAGGTGCAGGAACCAACTTCTTCAATCTAAATTAGGTATTTAAGTGAAAGGCAATTCAGTGAGGCCATGAATTCATTAGGAAATGTAGTTAGATCCAAGAGGTGCCACGGATGATAAAGCATCGGGGAGGTGGGGGTGAGGGCAGCAGGGTGTGGACAGGGAGCTACATGCAGCAGTGACTTAAAATCCAAAAACCAGGGTGGAGGGGGGCAGGGGGGGGGGATGAATTCAGTGCATTATTTCAGATGAAGTTTAAATGACAGCCCCTGCTTCAAAGGGCAAGAAGCATGAGAGGCTAACAGGCTGTGACAAACCAGAATGGGTGGACACGGGCAGCCAATTCCCTTAAATACAACTTTTATTGGCCATGATATCAGAAAACAAGCAGCCTGCAAGAGGGATTAATGGCTTTTTTTTTCCCAGAACCATCCATCCCAGGGAGGGACCGGGGCTGTGGGCTGGGTGCTGCTGCCCTGGGTGGCCATGCAGCAGCAGGGGATGCCCAAGGGCCGTGGGGGCCAGGGGAGGAGGAGCGAGACGGAACCACTTGGCCTTCATTAGGCCAAATTAAAATCAGAAGCCGGATGACAATTACAATTTGTGACCCGCTAATTGTTCTCCTCAGCAGCTGATCGCTGTGCAGATTGGGCAAATGAATTGTTTGCAGTCCCAGGTGGGGTGGTTGGAACCCTGCTGAAGGAGAGGAGCTGCTGGCGATGCTGCCTGCTCTGCGGCCAGCCCGGGGAGCATCGTCAGGGTCTCCAGCCAGGCTGCAGAGCCCCCAGGGGCTGGTGGACTCCCAAAGCCCCTCACTGCCTCTGGCTTTAGCTCCTGGAGCAGAGCAGAGGGTGGGTTGAGGACCTGAGCACCTGGCTGTATGGTGTGGTGTGGTGAGGTGTGGTGTGTTGTGATGTGGTGTGGGGTGGTGTGGTCTGGTGTGGGGTGGGGTGGTGTGATGTGGTGTGATGTGGTGTGGTGTGGTCTGGTGTGGTGTGGGGTGGTGTGGTGTGGTGTGGTGTGGTGTGGTGTGGTATGGTATGGTATGGTATGGTATGGTATGGTATGGTATGGTATGGTATGGTATGGTATGGTGTGGTGTGGTGTGGTATGGTATGGTATGGTATGGTGTGGTGTGGTATGGTGTGGTGTGGTGTCTATGGTATGGTGTGGTGTGGTATGGTGTGGTGTGGTATGTTATGGCAGCACTGGGACCTGTCACTTCCATGCTGGGAGCACCCATTGTCCGTGCCCTGTGCAGCAGCACAGCAGATACGGAGCAGAGGGACAGGAGGGGAATGGGCTTGTTAAAGGGCAGAGACTGGCAGGACAAGGGGGATGGAGTGAAGCTGGAGGAGGGAAGGGTGAGATGAGATATTGGGGGGAAGTTCTTTGCAGAGAGAGTGGTGAGGGGCTGGAACAGGCTGCCCAGAGAGGGGGTGGGTGCCCCATCCCTGGGGGTGTTCAAGGCCAAGTTGGCTGGGGCCCTGGGCAACCATGTCTAGATCATGCCTGGAGGTTGGTGGCCCTTGGGGTCCTTTCCAACCCAGAGCAGCCTGTGATTCTATAACATGCCTGCAACCCACCCTCCCTGCCCACCCAGGAGGGGAGGGAGCTCCATTGGCGCTGGCACTTGTGAGCACTGCAGCCCTGGCTGCTCCGTCATCCATCCAGCACTGAGTGGTGTGTCAAGCTCAACTCCCATCAATCAAGCCTCCCCCATCAGAGCATCCTTCTTGATTTTTATCCCCAGGGTGCTTGGGGAAGGGTGTTGTGAACACTCAGATATAATTATAGCTTCTAATGGGGCTGCCAGAGAGGGGGAAGGTGCCAGATTTCAGCGGAAACAGAGACCTCCAGCTCCTGCCTTCTCTCTGGCTCTCCCACCTCCTGGGGTTCTGGCTGGCTGCCCTGCCACGATGCTTGCTGCGTGGGAGTCAGCTCTCTGCCAGGGGCTGCAGATCCTGGGCTCCCCTCAGCCCCATGTCCTGGGGGATGCAGGCTGGAGCACGGCTCTCCCATGGGAAGGCACATGTTGCAACGTGCAGCCAGGCCCTTTGCAGTCCCCTCTCCATCAGGCAGCACCTTATCAAGGGAACCTTCTCCCTCTCCATCTCCCTGGGGCAGCTCATTAGCCGTGTGGTTGCAGAGCCTGATGTCCTCCTGGTGTACCCACTGCCATCTCCCCGGGTTGCCTGCACTCTCTCAGCTGCAGGCAGGCAGAAGGAGAGGCAGAAGAGCAGCAGGCAGCCCTGTGTCTCTGCAAACCCCATCAGTGCCACCCCATCACGAGCCTACAGCCTCTTCCACAGCCCCAACTCGCCTCCCCACAAACTCTCTGCACCGTGTCCCAGTGAATCGAGTGAGGGGTGTGTGTCTGTGTGTGTGTGTGTGTCTTTCTCTCCCCCTGATTTGAGACCCAATCATCTCCTGTGGCTCCCACAGCCCGGGGGAGGCTGTTGGCGCTGAGCAAGAAGCGTGGCAGCTGCCAGGGGCTGACAGCAGCCGGGCGCTGGGACGTGGTAACTCCCGTGGCTGTACACGCCTGTTGAGCTGCAACAACATGACAGCAACAGGAGCTCATAATCCTCACAAGTGTGTGCTTGTGCCTGGCAGCAGTGCCTGTGCTGGAGAGGCAGGTGCACGCCAGGAAATGATGATCTATATTTCCATGACATACCCGTTCCCTCTGTTGTGTGTTGCAGATACAGGGAAAGACCCTCCCCAGGGTGGGAGGAGATGCTGCCAGCCTGAGGGAACCAACAGCTCAGTGTTAACCAGTTGGGACAGGAGTTTCCAAGGGCTCGTCTCCCATGATGCCCATCTAAATGATGCAGACAGCTCTGAAGCTCTGGACCTTAAGTCCTTTTGAAAAATCAAGCCAGTGCTGCACAGGAGCCAGGAGAGGAGAGGGATGCTCATATCTCTTCCATTTATTTCTACGTGTCTCTAATCAAACAAACAAGTAGCATTGCCTAGAGCTGCAGCAGGCAGGCAGAGGCTCTTTGAACCTTCCTCTCCAGAGATGTTAAAGCCCAGAGGAAAGCATCCATCTCCCTGTGTTTCTCCTGGCTGCTTGGACATCCATCTATCCATTCATCCCCACCCGTCCCAAAGGGGCCCCTGCAGGCATCTCAGACCCTAAAACCAGCAGAGCAGTGGCCAGGGTGCCCACTGTCCTGGAGTCACAGCTGCTGATGCTGTCTGTGCTGCACCAGCCTGAGTGACCTTCCCTGGCATGAGAACAGGAAGGATCAATACCCCTTGGCACAGCCTGGGGGCTGGCACTGCAGGGAGGGGGCCTTTAAGGCTGGATCATTGGCAGAGCAGCCCCCCACTCCCCCAAAAAGCTCCTCCCCCCCTTCCTCTACCCACTCCAAGGCCAAGGGCAGCATGTCAGAGGCTTTTGAGGTCTGCTACCCATGAGTCACCCTGCAAACCAGCCGTGAAAACGCTCTGAGCTACCAGCACCCAAGGGGCAGAGGGAACAGAGACCAAGGGTGTCACTGGGGGTGGGGAGGCACATCCTTGTCCATCCACTGGGCCCCCAAATCAGGAGCCTGGAATAAAGTATCAACTGCCAGGGGGGTGATGAGAACACTGGTGTCAGGGGGCTCCCAGCAACATGGGGGGTGGATGGTACCCAGATAGCCCTGGCCATGGTGGTCTGGTCCTGGTCCAGAGCCTAGGAACAGCCAGGAGCTGCTCCAGCCTGTCTCCCTGGGATATTTGAGGGAGAAACACTCTGCCCCTGCCATGTTTTGATGTTAGCCCCTTCAGAGGGATAAATCAAGGCCCTTTAAACTTCCTTCAGCAGGGGAAGGGCGGGTGGGGAGAAACAGATTTATTAAAGAAGGCTTAAAAAGGGGAAGAATTCCTGAGTGTAATTAAAATCTAAACCATGATGGAATGTCTCCTGTTATTTCTCTAGAGGTGTCTGTTGCTGGAAACAATATTTCTTCAGCTAAGCAGTATTGCTCCAGGCAGGGAATGCTGCACAGCCAGCACTGAGAGAGGAGACCAGGGCCAGGAGACCAGGGACCTCGCTCAGTCAGTGTTGCACTGATGGTCCCTTGCCACCTCCATCTTATTTGTCTCTTCATTCATGGATTCAACTGCTCTTCCAGGAGAAAAAGGAGTCAGGAGCTTGCAGGGACAGCTGGCATGGGCAGGGGCAGGGTTCAGAGCCAGCAGACCGATGGGTAGGTGACCCCAGTGGATGGGCAGCGTGACAGGGTCACATCACACACGTGCAGGATGGGGTGAGAGCAGCTGTGGCTGGAGCCCAGCCCTGCTCCCTCTGATCTGCAGCAGAGGAAAGGTCAGACTGGCCATGCAGCTGCTGGTAAGTGCTGTGAAACCAGGCTGGTTTCTAATGATGAGCAAGTCTCCCCCTTGTTTTCTTGCTGGCATGTTCTGGCTTCCTTGGGCAGCGTGGCTGTGAGGGAGGGCTGGAGCTCCGGAGCTGTTTCAGAGGGCTTGGTGACCCCACACTGTGACACAAAAGGTGTCTGCAAGGATGTGAGATGCTCCTGGGGAGGGGCTGAGCCTGGACTCCCTTGCTGCTCCCCACCACAGCCCACATCCTGATGAGCTGCTGCTCGGTCACCACCCTGTCTCTGGAGATGCTGCAGGGAATTGAGGGGACTGACAGATGCCCAAGGGACAGGAACCCTTCCCTGGCTTGGTGGCTGCAGGATGGGAGAGGAGGGAAGCTCCAGCAATAAAAAACCAAAGGACAAGAGCAGATCCTGGCTGGTGACAACACATCAAATAAGGGGAACAATCCCCTGCTCCTGTGCTGCAACATCTTGTCCCTGATCCTACAACCCCCCAGGTCTTCCCATTGCTTTACCCAAGCTTCAGCACACCCAGATTCCTGCCCAGGGTTAAACATTTTGGCCAGTAATAATTACAAACTCAATGTTTCAGCAGCTTCTTAGGACAAGACAACCAGAAGGAGCATGTTGGTGACATCAAAGGCTTGGATGTGAAGCTGGTCCCTGCTGTGAGGGTGACTTTGTCCCCTGGTCTCTGCTTGCTCTCCATACTCTTTCCATTCACCTGGAGGACTCTCTGCAGGATGAAAGCCAAGGTGGGTGGTGTGTGCCTCTGAAGGAATTGGGCAGAAGAGCTGAGAGCCACATGTGCATCTTGCTGAGGACCCTGTGTTGCTCTCAAGGTCCAAGAACAGGTTCAGCAGCCAGAAACTGGCCTCCAAGTGAGGGCAAAAAGACTCTCTAGATCTCAGAAAGAGCCTCCAAACATTGACCTGAGCTCTGCCTTCATCCAGGGAGAGCCAAGCAGCCCTGCCTAGAGCACTGCTCAGCCTTGCAAACGGTTCAGTGATGCTCATGAGCAGCTGAGGAGTATCTAATCCACCTGAATAAGTCTGGGTGAGGCATTACTTTTGGTATTAAACATGGATTTCAAAAGGAGTGCGTTGTTTTCTCTCTCTGTGCTGGATTTCACCAAGGAAAAGCTCTGATGTCCAACCAGCCTGGCTGGAAACACAACACAGAAGCTGCAGCTCTGAGTTCCTTTTAAACCCTGCACCAGTTTGGGGGGGGGAAGTTTGCACAGCCTGGAGCCCCTCTTGCTTCTCACAGGGCTGGTGCTTTCCACTCCCACTCCCAGCTAGAGCCATTCCCCTCCAAACCCCCTGGCTCTCCTGCCTCCTCTCAGCCTCACCCAGGGGAAAACAAGCCGTGATTTAGCACCTTCCCCTTGCAAAGGGCTGGTGGGTGGCTCCTGTCTCTGCTGCTCCATGGGAAGCACAGGGGATGCTGTGATGGGAGCAGGGGGGGGTGGGCAGCAGCAGGGCAGCCCCTACCCCAGCCCAACCCAGGGTCCAGCACCACATGGGATGCTCCTGCTCTTAGGGGCTGAGGGGAGACAAGAAAACCTCCCACAGCCCTAGATTAGTCTGAATGCCAATAAGTCATTAGGAATCATAAGGAAAATGTTCGGTTGCCATAGCAACTGCCAGGCACGGCTTTGGGGCTGCTTCACCCCCTCCTCAGGCTCGGAGCAGATGGAGGTGGGGATGGAGGCAAAGCCTTGTGCTGTGCCCTGAGAAGCCACTATGGCCAGGAAAGGCTTGGTGAGCAGGAGTGGGTTAGACTGGCATCTCCTGGGTGGGTTTTGGGGGTGCTGAGCCCCACCCTGGGGAGCAGTGGGGCTTTGCCACTAGCAGAGCCCCCGGAGATGCTTTGCAAGGGGATGGGGACCACCTGCTCTTTCAGAAACCATGAGACTGACCCTGCCATCAAAAGCTGGGGTTGTGGGGTGTTGCACTTCCCCCCCCTGCACCTTCTGCCAGGGAGGAACCGACACCCACCCCTCAAACCTCCACATCTTCTGCACCAGCATCTGTGCCCCCCCCCCTTGCACCAGTGGGCACAGCTTTGCCCATGGCTGAGCACGGGGCACTCAGTGCCTGGTAAAGGTCCATCCCCAAACCAGAGGGGATGGAGAAACCCTTCACGGGTCAGGAGCTTTGCTTCCCCTTGGCAAAACAATCCCCTTCCAGTTTATTTACGATTAAATGGTCTGTCTGTCTGACCACCAGCAGCCTCAGGGCAAAGGGGAATTGCTGGCAGAGAGGGAATGAGCCCTTAGGAGAGAGGTTGTGATGAGCCAGGGGTCAGCCACCCTCTGGCATTACTGAATTTGGAGAATGCTGTGCTGGAGCTGGCAGCTTTCAGCAGAGAAGTGACCCCAACATCCCACATGCCCTGGACCAGCCACAGGAAAGAAGAGCATCAAGGACCCAAGGTGATGCTCCATCTCTCACCCCCCCCATCATGCTCACAGCAACCCCCCCACTACACCCCCCGTTTCCCAGGCTGCTGGTGCAGTAGGAAAACCTGGCTCCTGCCCTCAGCACCCAGCAGAGCTGGTGATGGAAGAAACCTCCCCAACAAAGCACCCAGCCTGGTGCGAGTCCCCCGGGCGTGGGCAGAGCGTGAGGAGTCGCTGCTCTCCCATCATCTCCGGGAACCGCAGCTCTCGGTGGCTCCCCCCACCCACCACACCCCCCACCCCCCCTCCCCACCCCCTCCCCGTGCTGCAGCTGCACATGGCTGGCGGAAATGTCACCCACTTTGTCTTTAATTCACAAACATTTTCTCCCCCCCACCCCCTCACCCCTCACCCCCCACCCCGGGGGATCTTTTCTCTTCTTTTTTTGGTGGGTTTTTTAACGTTTGTTCACACAGTCAGAGCTCTGCTGAGGTTCCTCCAGTGGCTCATCACCTCTTACTCATCCCAGGCTGCTGCACCGTGGGGCAACCCTGCAGCAGCATGGGGAGGGCAGGAGGGGGGCAAAGGGCTGTGGGGTCACCAGTGGGGTCACCCCCTTGCCTTCCCCACCTCTGGAGCTGGTGAAAACGGAGCACTCAGCCCTTTGAGGCAGGAAGCACATCAACCATCTCCTTTGCCTCTGGCTGTAGAATTCCTCCCCCACCCCTCCACCCCCTCCTCTGTGGGTTTTAGACCCACTCAAGCTCTGCAGCTCTGTTATTTACAGGCGCTGACCCAGGAGAGCGGCTGCACCAAGGGCACCGGGAGAAACCAGGTGGCACCGTAGCGCATCACCCCTTCCACAGTGATACCCTGTGCAGGGTGGATGGAGCTGCACCCAGCTCTGCTCAGCAACAGCCCCCGCTGGAGTCAGAACCAGCATCCCTCTGCCCCAGCTGAGTGGGAGGGGGATGCTGTGCCAGAGGGAGCCAGGCTGATAGCGCATCACCCCTACCTGCAATACCCCCGGGGAGGAAAGGGCTTGGGCAGGATGCTGCTCTCTCCCTCCCATCCCCATTCGATGCCCTTTAAAAACTAGAAATCACAGCAAAAATGCAACATCAGGCTGAGCTGCTGCTTGGTGTGAGCCCCCCCCCCCCAGCTCCCTGCGGCCCCCGGCTCCCTGCAGCCCCCGCTCTGCGTCTCTGCAGCAGCCCTGCCTGCTGCCAGCCTGTGAGCAGAGACTCCAGTTTCAGATGTAAACACCCTGTTCGATTCACTTCCCTTCAAAACTGAGCGAGACCAGGAAAATGCATGTGTGTGCCAAGCCAGGGAGATCAACCACGGGCGAGGAAGAAGAGGGGATGAAGAGGTGCGGGCGCCTGTGGCTTCCTGGGTGGGTTTAAGCAGCAAAGAGGGAGTCAGTGAAATACTAATAAGCCCTAGAGGTGTGTGGGGAGTGTTGCTGAAGTGCCCTTTTGTCTTGGTTAACAATAGCTCCATGAAAAGGAAAGGACAGCGGGTGGTTTCAGCGCAGAGCCGGTGATGGATGGACGGATGGATGGATGGATGGATGGATGGATGGATGGATGGACAGATGGACGGACGGATGGATGGATGGATGGATGGATGGATGGATGGATGGATGGATGGATGGATGGATGGACGGATGGATGGGTGTCACGGCAGCCCTCAAGCCCAGCAGCATCATCACAGAGCCACCCCAGGCCCCACTCCTTTGATCCTGTCCAACACCCAGGGCAGGGACAAAGCTTGTTATGCATGGGGAAGGAAAGGACTCACCCACTGCCTGGCTTTTGGAGGGGCACAGCACCACAGAGATTAAAACTGCAGGAGGGAAGGGTGGGATGAGATATTAGGCTTGTTAAAGGGCAGAGACTGGCAGGACAAGGGGGATGGAGTGAAGCTGGAGGAGGGAAGGGGGAGATGAGAGATTAGGGGGAAGTTCTTTGCAGAGAGAGTGGTGAGGGGCTGGAAGGGGCTGCCCAGAGAGGGGGTGGGTGCCCCATCCCTGGGGGTGTTCCAGGCCAGGTTGGCTGGGGCCCTGGGCAACCTTGTGTAGCTCCAGGCCTGGAGGTTGGTGTCCCTGCCTGTTGGAGCTCTGTGATCCTTGGGGTCCCTTCCAACCCATCCCAGTCTGGGATTCTGGGATCCTATGAGAGCTGGTCACCTGTCAGCCTGGGCTCTGGGACAGGCTGCCCAGCTCCATCGCTGCCTGTGGAGCAGCAGCACGTAGGAGTTTGGAAAAGTGACTCAGAACCAGGAGCCAGCAGAATTTTCCATGGGAATAAAAAGCTTTGCTGGAAAATGCAGCTTCTGAGTAACCACAACCATTTGCCAGTGCAGATCAAAACCCCACAGACCCTTTTCAGGACAAGGTGTCTGAAGTCCAAAGGGGCTTTGCAAGGCAGCTTTGATCATGCTTTGCCCAACAGCAGCTTGAACAGCTGAACCATCAGACTACATTTCATACCCCTGCTGCGACAGGCACCCCACTACAGCACGAACCCAACGGCTTCATCTTTTAATGCTTCACAAATAGGATAAAACCACCTTATGTTTTTTTTCCTTTCCAGGTGAGCAGCTGCTATAGCATTATTTTGACTTTTCCCCCCCCTCTATTTTTCCAGGCTGTTGATATCCATCCACATGACCCTGATGGGATGGAGCACAGAGAGGAGCATCCCTAGGCTTTGAGGCAAAGATGCTTTCTCCCCCCTCAAACAAGAGAGCTGGAGTGAGTTCATCTCATCCTTTGGGAAAAGCTGGTTAAAATGCAAAAACCCCCCTTTTATGCTGATTACAGATTCCTCACTGATGAAGGCTTTTAAATTCAAAGCAAGCCTTATTAAGTCTGGAAGGAGCACAGTGGCCTGTCTTCATGCAGAACAATTTTCTCAGCTTGAACCTGAAAACAGACTCCACTCAGCTTTGGTCAACAGGAAGGACAAAGCTGGTCACTCTCTGACCTCATACACCAAGTTTAATCTCAGAGCGATGGGGTTTTTATGGCTGGTTATAAATGCCACAAAATATGGGTTTATAATAGTGCCTGGGATGGGCTTTTTAAAGTCCATGGGTGGCTCTGGAGCCTGGGTAGGGTCAGGAGATATCAGCACATTTAAAAGCTGCTGGAGGGGGCAGCTGGCGTTAATTCTGAGTAGGGTTGGTGAATAATTTATCACGAGTAATTTATTGACCAAGTTTGTCTCTTTCCCCCCCTCTGTCTGGGTGAAAAGCACCCCAGTGCCCAGCGCCAGCACAAGGCTGAGGCACCACTTAAGTCCCAATTAAACCCTTTGTGAATTGTCTGGGAACAGATCCCAGTTTCCCCCCCCCCCATGTATTTGTTATGCAGAATTACACACCACAGAGAGCCCACACATAACTCCCCTCTGCTGTGTGTTTGCAAACACTTCCCAGGGAGCACCCGCTGCCAGGACTCCAGCCAGTCAGAGGGGGCACAGGGGCTACTCAGAGCCCCCCCCATCCCTTTGCTGGCTTGGGGTGCTGTCATTCCTGGGACCCCTTTGCTGTGTTCAAGGAGCCCCAAGCACTCGCTGCTGCAGGGAGGGATCAGGAGAGGGGTGCTCAGGCTGCCACCCTCCTGCTCTGGGGTGCAATTTTCTCAGGCATTTATTACCTTCCCAAAAGCCACCCAGTGGAATAACCCTTTAAACAAGCCCCACTATAAATAGATGTATCACAAAACACTCCCTGCCACCAGCCACTGCTAAACCTGCTCTTACATTTCACTGCCTGTGAGCTGGCTGATGCCCTGGAACGGTCCTGGGCATCACAGCAGCTGCCTCCTGGTCCAGCCCAGGAGGATTGAGAGGAGGGACACACATGGGGATGGACTGATGTGCAAAAGTCTGGGGTGCCAGGGCATGGCTGGGGGTTGGGGGTGAGGGGAATGATGCCCTGGGCTCTCACAGCTCAAGAACATCAAGATCAACCCCTAAAGTCCAGAGTAGAGCCTTACTGACAGAGACCACCTCCCTCCTTAAGGAGAAGTTTGAAGCTCAGCTCAGCTCAGTGCTTGTCCTGGTGCACTCCCAGTGAGCAGCAGCCAGAGCTCTGCCAGTGGCAGCAGCTGTAATTCTCCTTCCCATGGCATTCCCTGGCCAGGGCTGGGCAGAGCTGCAGCTTTCCCTGCAGAGCCCAGGAAAGGGCATTTCCCCCCCAGGAACACCCATTTCATTTCCAGGGGACAACCAAAGAGGTGGGTACCCCCCATGCCCAGCAAGCAGAGGAAGAGCAGCCACCAGTCAGTGCTGGGGGAGGCATCACACCTCATCTTTGGTGTAGGGCTGAGGAAGAGCCTTGTGGAGTGTTTCCTGGCAAAAGGGAGGGTGGTGGCAGGTTTCTGTGGGTGAGGAGGGGACCACACGGGCTCCTTTGGCATCCCTGCTCTTTGGAAAATCAGACACTATCCCAGGTGTAGGTGATTTAGGGGTTATGGCATCTGCTGGGGGAATAAAGGCAGGGAGGGAGCCTTGTGTCTGGGCTTCCCTGTGTTTGGAGGGGTGCTGGTAGGGTGGTGAAGTTTTCAGCCTTTCAGGTGCCCACCTGGATGAGCTCCAGACCTTCCTAACACCCTCCATCCCTGTCCTAGCTGAGGAATTTAGGATCACACCCCTAAAGGGTGGAGCAGGGACAAACCCTCTGCTGCCAGGAGCTAGTATGGAAGGAGCCACGTCTGGTTAGAACAGCTCATGCTCTGCTCTTCACTGGGCATCAGAGCCTCCACAGCACCTCCTGGGAAACACAGCAAGCAGAGGAGCTGCCCCAGCTCCCCAGGGAGGCTTAATAGTGCTGCAAGGAAAGTGATCTCCCCCTAAAAACATGGGATGAGTTTGGTCCCAGTCCTGCTGAACTCACACCCCAGTCCCCTGCACCACAGGGACTTGGCAGGCTGGGTGATGGGTGATGGGTGATGGGTGATGGGTGATGGGTGCCAACACAGCTCCTCAGCCCCCACAGCTGAAGCTGAGCTCCTTGTTTTACACTGCAGGAGAGAAGAAAGGTTCCACCCAAGGGAAGGGGTTTAGAATGGCTGAGGAGCAGAGGCTCTGCCCTGGGAAGAGGGGAGCTGGGAGTGCTGGGAAGAGCTGTGTCTCCAGCAGAGAGCCTAGGTTGGCAACACTGGGGTGCTCTGCCCTGGGAAGGCAGGGTTGGACCTGGGTGACAGTGCTGGTGTGAACACTGGGGGCTGATGGGCACCCACAAGAGGAGAACCTCAGTGGCAGGGAGCAGTCAGGGTGCTGGGAACCTTGCCCTGAGCCACATCCCATCAGCCCATGGCTGAATCATGCTCAGGCTTTGAGAGATGGAAAGGAGACCTCTGCTTCCCAGCCTTGGTGTGAGCTCTACCTGCATCCAGGCTGCGGGATCAGGACTGCCCATCCTCAGGGCAGCAGCAGGGGCTGGGTCCTGGCTCAGCACTGGCACAGCAGAGATGAGACTGGGAATGTCTGTGTGTAGCTTCTGAGTCTCATGGCTTGAGGAATCACACCCTCAGGGCCAGAGGTGATGGCAACACCTCCCTGTAACTCCCAGCAGAAGCCTCCCTGGGAACATTGCTTCAAGGGTCTTTCTCCCACCCTGTGGTGCCCAGCGCTGAGCATCCACCCCTCCCCTCTGGGGTCCCACTGCCAGGTTGGGACAAGCCCTGGGGGGCAAAGGGCTTCACCCCTCCTCGCTCATGGGCATTGCTGATAGCTCTCAACCCCCTTTTTTTCAGGATCTGGCAGGAATGAGGGGAGATGAGGCGGGTCCAGTGTCTGCCTGAGCATTTGGGAGAGGTAAGGATGCCCAAACCACACATGGAGCTGTGGGGACCCTCCCAACCCTGAGCACTCTTTCTGGACCAGGTCAGCATAGGTGGGTGCAGGGGTCCCTATAGTGGGTCCCTCTCTGGCTGCAGACCCCTGACAGCCCTGGTGCCCCTGGCAGGACACAAAGGGAGGGGACATCTCCATGTCCAAGCATGGAGGTTGCAGGTGGTGTGTGTCCTGTGTAGCTGCATCGGGGAGCAGCAGAGTCAGGAAGGGTTGAGGGAAACACAGAACCAGCACAAAACTCCTTAAAATGACACTGTGGGCCCAGGGCTTGTGGTGGCTGTTCCCAGGGGCTGCTTTGACCTCACCTTTTGCCTGCCACCCCCTGTGCAGCCTGTCCTCTCCCTTGGCTGGGCTGAGCCTGGCACTGGTAGCTGAAGGTGGGTTGGGAAGGAGGGAAGGGAGACTGAAGGAATGGGCTGGTTTATTTAGCACAGCCTCTTCTCTACCCTTACCTTCACCCCTTTAACACTTCCCAAGGAGCTCAGGCACGGAGGGGTTAACACCTCGAGAAGGCTGCTGCTGGCTGGATCCTGCCAGCATCCCTGCGCCAGGCTGGATTTCAGCCTCAGCGCATCGCCCCGGGCTTCAGCACGGTCACCCCGCGTTCCCAGCGGTACCTGCCTGAGGATCGACTCAACCCCAGAGGAGTTTCCAGCACCGGGAATCCAGCTCCCTGCCTATGTGCCAAGGGAAACCTCCTTTCCCTCGCCTGCCTCACGCAGCCCCTGTTCCCTCCCGGCCCCGGTGCTGTGTGTCCTTCCTATTTCCCCTGCTTTCCTCTTTTCTTTTCCAAACACACCGTTTCCCCCCCATCATCATCAGGGAAATCAAAGCTCTGGATGGGAGGGGGGATAAATCCCAAACAATCTCCCCAGCAGCCAGCTCTGTGTTGCTGAGCCCACAGGCACAGGGACCCCCCTTCCCTTCCCTTCCCTTCCCTTCCCTTCCCTTCCCTTCCCTTCCCTTCCCTTCCCTTCCCTTCCCTTCCCTTCCCTTCCCTTCCCTTCCCTTCCCTTCCCTTCCCTTCCCTTCCCTTCCCTTCCCTTCCCTTCCCTTCCCTTCCCTTTCCCCCCCCCGCCCCAAAATCACAGCCGATCAACGCTGTTACGGGGGCTGGAGCCCCAACTTACCCTTGGCCTCTCCTCCCATCTCCCAGCGCCGCTGTCATCCGCCCGCCTGCTCCCCGCCACAGCTGGCTGCACATCTGGCTCGGGCACAGCACCCGCCGGCAGACAAAGGGGCCGGGGTTGCGTTGGACCTCCCAAAGCTGGGATGAGGGGGATGGGGGGGGGGGGAGAAGGGGGGGGTAGGGTCCGTCCTTGTCCCCCCCTGCCACGCTGCCCTCAGCGCCCGATCTGGAGGCAGCGGGGAGAGACCTTCATCCTCCCCTCGCACGGCTCCTTTGCACGCTCCCCGCTGCCTGCAAACGCTCCCCCCTCTCCTTCCCTCCCTCCCTCCCTCCTCCTCCTCTTCTCCCCTCCCTTTCCCGCTCCTCCTCCTCCTCCTCCTCACTCCGGTCTTGTCGCCAGGACGTGCCACCCACCTGAATCAGCTCCTGCCCGCTGCGCCTTTAACCCCTGCGGCTCTGGTGAGCACCCGAGGGGACAGTCCTGACCCCCTCCAGCCCCCCAACCCCAGCCCCATGGGGTGGTGATGCTCACGGGGGACCAGCCAGGAGAGGCTCCTGCGAAGGACAAGCCTTCAGCCCTTGGCATCCGCAGCGCATCCGGCTCCCACTGCAGCTGAGCCCGCTGCGGTCCCCTCTCTGCAGCTGGGGGTCACTGAGCCCCAGCACAGGGGGGTATGGGGTGATTTCTCTCACGGTGCTGCAAGTTAGGAGGGAAGTGGGAGATTTGATGGGGTGCACCAACTGCCCACCAACACCCAAAGGGGTTTCTTTGCTCTTGGAAAGCTCTGGTTGTGCTGGGAGTCCCCTGCACCTCCCCCATCCCCTGCATGCAAGGGGACAGCACGGATGCCTCATGGGGTCTGGCAGCACCTCTGGCTGGCTGAGTCCCCAAGCAGGACATGCTGCCTGTGGGTCACCCCCTCTGGAAGGGGATGCTCAGAGACAACCTTGGGAAACGCTGGGGAAAAACTGCCTTGGGCTTTGCTGTGTCTCAGCTGGAGAGGTCTGGGGTCCTGGGTACCTGTCACCCCTCTTAAGAGATGAGGGATGGAGGCACCATCCACCTTCACACCCCACTGTGGTGCAGGGAGAGGTGTCAGGGGCAGGGACAGGGGTGGAGGTGGCAAAGGCAAAATTTGGGGGGGTGTGGGGTGTGCAGAAGATGAAACCCAGCTTTTGTTTGCTTTCCAACAGTGGGTCCCCAGAAATGCTTTTCCCAGCCCTGTCCAGAGCCTGTCAGAGCCCTGCAGATGCCACACACCCCAGGGGAGTAACAGTGGCTACTGAATCCCCATTTCATGCTCACAAGCATGAGCCTAGCTGGAGGCCTGGCTCCTTCCCAAAGCATTTGCCTGGGGCTGTGGGCTGGACCACAGGGATGGAGAACAGACACACACACACACACATGCCAGAGAGGCAGAAGAGGAGAGATTGGAGTGACCTGATTTAATTGGCAGGACTTCAATAACATAAAATCCCTGCCCATGTGTCCAACCCAAATGGGTGATGTTCTGGCATGTTGGCCCCCATTCAGCAAAGCATTTATGCAGATACCTAATGGGAACACATGCTTGATGTTAGCCTCACTTAAATGCTCTGCAGTATAAGCTGAGAGTCAAAGAGGGGTCTTCAGCTGGAAGGTCCCCTCATGGCTTTTCAAACAGCAAGGCGTGAAATGTGAGGCTTTAGCCAAGCACTGGGGCGTGCAGGGCAATGATCCTTCATCCTCTCCTGAGACTCTGGAGCCCAGTCAGCTGGAGAAGCCCTTCCAGGTGGTCTTTGTGCTGGTTCCCATGCTGTGCTGCTGTTGCTGTTGCTGCTGCTGCTGCCAGGACTGTGGGACCAGAGAGAAGAGGGGCTGGGAGTGCTTGTGTTGTGCAAGCCCTCCCCTGTGCCATGGGGCTGGCAGGGTGAGTGCCTCACACCCTCCCACTGAGCTCAAGACAGCCCAAGCCACTGCAGGCAAATCAGTGCCCAGCCCTGATGCCACATCCTTGTTTGCCAGCAAGGCAGGGTCACTGTGAGCAAGGGAGAAGAGCTGCCTTGTGCTTTCCATGGTGCAGGAGATGCCCCAAGCCCACCCCAGGCTGCTGTGCTGAGCGGTGCAGAGCTCCCCAGGGTCATCACTCCCTTCTCCATGGTGGCCCTCAAGCTCTCTTCCCCAGGGCTGAGTCTCATGGCTCAGCCACACAGCGCTGCCAGAGGCTTCAGCACGGGGAGCAGCAGGGTGAGGGAACCAGTGGATGCTCCTGTGCTTGACTGTGTCCCCCCCTGCATCTCCCAGGGACTGTTTTCAGGGCACCCACTGCCCCAAACTGTGGGTCTGGGGGAGGTGGGGTGGCAGCAGCTGCCAGAGCATCATTGATCAGAGCAGGCAGCATGACAAAGACCTTGCCCAGGGCTGGACCAACAAGAGAACTCCATAGAAACAGCTGAACCCAGATGAACTGCACCAGGCTTTCATCCAAGGCTGGGTGGAACCTCCTGCAGCACTGTGAGGACCCAGGTCATTTAATCGCTTCTTATTCCAAGTACAGGGGGGTCAAAGGTGCTTGTTTGGTCTTAAGACTAATTGGGTTTCTCCTCTTCTGCTGCAGACTCCCTGTGGGAACTGGGGTAGGCTCTTTAGTCAGTGACACCCATACCCTGCCTGCAGGATGGGGACACTGGTGTCACCTCCCTGCCTCCCAGAAGGGAGAGGTGCTGGTCTGTAAAGACATTTACAATCAGCCTGATCTGCCTCTGCTGCAAGGAAGGAGATGGAGACAGGCATTTCCCCCTGCTCCAGACACAGGGGAGGGAGAAGCTGGCCCTGGGTGGCCCAGAGCCCTCTCTGTCTAACACCTTGCTGGTGGACAGGCTCCTCCCATGGGCTGCAGCCAGTTTGCTGCGGGTGATGACTAATGGGTGTCACTCTGGAGATGCTGTCTTCAGGCAGCTGAGTACAGCCTGATCCAGGTTTTAATTGTGTGGGATTTCAGCAGAGATGGCACTGATTTATTTCCTCTGCTGCTTCAGCAGTTCTCCTGCCTCTTCTGTACTTGAAGTCACCTGGAACGTATTCCCCTGGTGCAAGGGGTTAAAAACCTCCTTGCTGGAGAAGCAGCAGATTGCAGCCTCAGGGTTATTAGAGTGACACCTCTAAGGCTGTAAGGAGCCTCACGTCCCCCTTCTTATGCCCTGAGACACACTGTTAGCTCCTTGGGAAGCAGCTCTAAGGCTGTCTTACAGAGAAGCAGTAGATTTGGAGGGCTAAGCTTGGGCAAGCCCTACTCAGCCCAGCCTTAGCTCCACCAAACCTGGATGAACAAGGGCCCTGGTGCCTCTGCAAGGTTTCCTATCTGCAGCATCTGTGGGTCAAAGGCAGGGTCTTAGCCTTTCTGGGCTGTTCTGGGGCCAGGCAGGTCCTAAACTCACTTGGGAACGCCAGGAGAGCAGGAGGTGATGCACCCAGTCCCTGGTGGGTAATAGTAATAGGTGAATGGTTGGACTGGATGATCTTTTAGGTCTTTTCCAACCTTGATAATTCTGTGATTCTGTGGTGCATGATGGAAGGGTTGCTTTCAACAGGATCCATCCCCAGCAGCAGTTTCCTCCCATCCTTCCTCCCAGGCATTGGCCAAGACGTGCCTGCCTTCTCCATCTCCCAGCAGGGATGGGAGCTGCTGGGCAAGAAGTACCCACACCTCCTGGAGACTCCTGTCAGCATCATTCACACAGGGGGACTGGTTTGGGTGTCAGGGTTGTTATTACTTTTTAATGATTGAAGGACCTGAGAGCAGCTCCCTCAGGCAGCATGATGGAGTCACAACACCCCAGAGGTGTTGTGGAAAAGCCACCTGGAGCCAAAGAGGAGACACCCCCTTCCCCTCTGCATCTCCCTCCTGCAGAATAAACCCCCTCAGAGCCCAGCAGCAGGCAGTGAGTTACTGCAGGCTGGTGCAGGACAGAGCTGTAACTCAGGCAGGCTCCAGCTGCTCCTGAGTTACAGCATCTCTGCTGCCCATGGCAGGGCTGCTATACATTTCCCTTGGCACCCAGGGCTCTTGCATGGTGTGTTGTTGGAAGCAGGGATCAAGAAGCCTTCTTCCTTCAAGCAGCAATTGCCAAGAAACCCAGCCAGGTAAAACACAACCTGACCAGCACAGCCCCAGCACCAAAGCTCCCCTGATCTGCCTTTGCAAAAGAGATTTTCAAGGATCTGCTGTGTGTTTTGCTCCTCCTCTCTCTTTCCCTCTGTGAAGGTAAACACTCACCTTGCTCACCCTGTGCTTCCCCCAGCCTTGATCCAGATCCACGACTCCTTTATGGAGCAGTGCAGAGCCTGGGGGGGCTGTGGCTGGAAACCTGGGGCAGGGGGGGAGGTTTTGCACAGTGTGGTGCCCCAAGAGCTGGCTGTGACACCAGCTTTGCACCTAGAACAAGTGTTTGAACAATTGCCAGCTCGGAGGAGTAACCAATCCTCAGAGTTTAGGAGGGTTTTGTATCCTCTGATCCTGTCTTGTACTGACACCAAGCTTTTGGGGGATTATCAGTGAATCCTCCCTTCCACTGTAGGCATCAGGCACTGCTAATATGCTGTTGTGATTATGTCCCTGATCACATACTTATCTATTTTTGAAAGTCTCTTGTAGCATTGTTTTGGGAGGATTTCCCTCAAGATCCCCCCATCCTTAACAGGCAGCTCAGAGACTCTCCCTGTCCCCTCCCATAAAGGGGGAGCCAAGACTCAGTGGGGTGAGGTGACAAGCCCAAGGCCATGGGAGCAGGCAGGGTGCTGGCAGGTGCAGCAACCCCCCTGCATTGCTCACGTAGGGACACGTGTCCCAGCTTGCACAGGAGCCAGGGAAATGAGGCACAGCCAGGCTAAAGGCTGGATCAATAAAGACATTGAAGCATCCACCTCTGAGCCCCCATTGATTTTGGTATCTAAACGCATTTGGAGCGCTGGGTCTGTACAGCCAAGCCAAGGTCACACCAGAAGTCTGGAGCAGTGAAGGGAATTGGGCTCAGGACTCCTTCCCAAGCCAGAGGAGAGTGTCCTGATTTACTGGGCTGTCCTTCTCCCTACCCACTGGAGCTCATTTCAAGCCCATTAAAGACCCCTTGCTCCCCCCAGCCTCACTCCACCTTCAAGAGATCAATACCAAACCCTGTCTTACCCTGCAGACAGGCACATGGGGCTCCTGGTTAACCCTGCTCATGTCATTTCAGCTCAGATCAACCTCCTGGCTGCTGGCCCAGTGGTTGCAGGAGGGATGGAGGGATGGAGGGATGGGCAGTCTGTGGCCACCACCACTCCTCCAGCCCACACTGGGTGGGAAGGGGAAATGTTCTTTTGGTTACTTTATTTTTTCTGCTTTGGGGCTGGTTTACAGCTGCTATAAAAGGTGACAATAAATCAAGGGCAATGCTATAAAATGCAGGAACAACCCTAGTTAGAGCCCAAAAGACACTGACTCCCTCTGCCAGCCCCAGAAATGCAGGAGGGAGCAGCATGGTTTATCCTTTCCCCCTCCCAGTTGTCTTTACAACCACCCTGGGAAGCAAGTTCCAGGCTTGCAGGGACCCTGATGGAGTCCCCCATTACACGAACAGGCTGGCAAGGCGTGCTGAATAATGTGGCCTTTCTTCATGGAATGTGCTTTTGCATTGCAGAATTTTTATATTACTCCCTCTTCCTCTCTCCCTCTCTCCATCTTCGCCCCCACCCCCTCAAATTTACAGGCAGGAGATTGGTCCAGGGGGAAATAAACTTCCTAAAGAGCACAGCATCCACTGATAAAGAGAGGAAAAAGCAGGGAAGAAAATGATTACAGTGCCTTGTGTGTTCCGTGCTGCTTTAAGAGTCAAATCTGTTTCTTTTATTGCCAGACAAAAATGTAATTAAAAGGCTGCAGCGTCAGCCAGTTGCAATGAACCTGTTGCATTTGTTACCAGACAGGACTGTTAACACCTTTTGTGCCTGGGGCTTTTCATTTCCCAGGACCAGTTCTCTCATATATATATATATATATATGACCATCCTGCGGGTACTGGGATGTACTGGGAGAAAGGTGCTGCAGAGGCTTCAGGAGATGCCTTCCTTCCAGTCTTCTGGTCTGAAAAGTTATATCCATGTGCTGTGGTTTGGGTTCCCAACATGCTGCAGGATCCCAAGGGGGTCCTCCTGCCCCATCCCCAACCCCAGGCTTGGGGGCTGCGTGAGCTTGTGCTGCAAACCCCTCTGGGACCCCACTCAGGGTCATCAGCTCGACCTGGAAACACGTCGGGCACAGCGGAGAGGAACCCCCCAGAACTGTCATCACAGAGAAGACCCCACAGCTCATCAAGTCCAACCATCTGTCCAACACCACTATGTCAACTAGACCATGTCCTGGGGTGCCACATCTACAGGGGTTTGAACCCTCCAGGGATGGTGACTCCACCACCGCTCTGGGCAGCCTGTCCCAATGCCTGACCACCCTTCCCATGAATAAATGTTCCCTAATCTTCAATCTAAACCTCCCTGATTCAACCTGAGACTATATCTCCTCTCCTCCTATTGCTAGTTACTGGGGAGAAGATACCAACCCCCCCACACCCCTGCCCCTCCTTCCAGGGAGCTGCAGAGTGATAAGGAGGGTTTGTGTCCCGAGCCCTGGCTCCTGGGGCGATGGGGTAGCTGCTGAACCCATATCCCACTGCCTCCCCCCAGGCTGGGCTCCTTCAGCAACCCTCCCCCCCAGCTCAGACCAGTGGCCAGCAAGATGGGTGAAGGAGCCATGTGAGCATCCAGACCAGGCAGGGGACAGCAGACTGTCACCACCACAGTGTCCTGGGTGCGTCCTGATGCTCTTTGCCTGGGAGCAGAGCGAGCAGTGCGTGCCAGCCTGTTTGTATTTGTCAGTGTTTCCATGACAATGAGAGCCCCTTTCTCACACACACACACACACACACACACACACACACACACACACACACACACACACACAGGCTCACACGGGTGCACTGTTGGCACATCCACACAGCGTTACCTGCATGCACATCTGCTTCCATGCTCCTGCACCTGCCTGCACATGAACACACCTGTGTGTTCTTTCCATCATCTCCCAGCAATCCTGGCAGACTGGGGCAGTTCCACTGGACTGGAGGCTGGTAGATGTGACACTCATACATAAGAAGGGCAAGAAGGAGGATCCAGGGAGCTCCTGGCCTGTCAGCCTGACCTCAGTCCCTGGAAGATCATGGAGAGGGTCATCTTGGGGGATGTCATGCAGCACATGCCTGATGACCAGGGGATCAGGCCCAGTCAACATGGGTTTACAGAAGGTAGATCCTGTCAAACTCACCTCATCACCTTCTATGACAAGGTGACCTGCTTAGGGGGGACCTAGTTAAAGTCTATAATTATCTTAAGCAGGGGATGCAGAGGGAAATGGGCAGCCCCTTCTCAGTGTCTGTGGGGACAGGACAAGGGGCAATGGCTGCAAGTTGGAGCACAGGGAGTTCCACACCAACCTGGGGAAGAACTTTTCCCCAGTGAGGGTGAGGGAGCCCTGGGACAGGCTGCCCAGGGGGTGTGGAGTCTCCATCTCTGGAGAGATTCCAGCCCCGTCTGGACGCCGCCCTGTGCAATATGAGCTGGGGAGCTGCTTTGGCAGGGGGGTTGGACCCCAGGAGCTCTCCAGGTCCCTTCCAACCCCTGGGATTCTGTGATTCTATGATTCTATGATTAATGGACAAGGGGAAGGCTGTGGATGTGTCTGCCTGGACTTCAGGAAAGCCTTTGACAGGGTTTCTCACAGCATTCTGACTGAGACACTGGCTGCCACTGGCCTGGACAGAGGGACCCTCAGCTGGGTTAAAAACTGGCTGGATGGCTGGGCCCAAAGGGTGGTGGTGAATGGAACCAAATCCAGCTGGAGGCCGGTCACGAGTGGCACCCCCAGGGCTCAGTCCTGGGTCCAGTTTTGTTCAACATCTTTATCAGTGACCTGGATGAGGGATTGAAGCTCCCTCAGTCAGTTTGCAGATGACACTAAGCTGGGAGGAAGGGGTGATCTGCCTGAGGGTAGGGAGGCTTTTCAGAGGGGTCTGGACAGACTGGACTGATGGGCTGAGCCCAACGGGATGAGGTTTAACATGGCCAGGGGCAGAGTGCTGCACATGGGACAGAACAACCCCCTGCAGAGCTACAGGCTCAGGGGAGACTGGCTGGAGAGCTGTCAGGCAGAGAAGGCCCTGGGGGTGTTGGGTGACTGCAGGCTGAACATGAGCCAGCAGTGTGCCCAGGTGGCCAAGAAGGCCAATGGCATCCTGGCTTGTATCAAGAACAGTGTGGCCAGTAGGTCTGGGGAGGTGATTGTGCCCCTGTACTGGGCACTGGGGAGGCTGCACCTTGAGTACTGTGTCCAGTTCTGGGCTCCCCACCATAAAAAGGTCATTGAGGTCCTGGAGCGAGTCCAGAGAAGGGCAACCAGGCTGGGGAAGGGGCTGGAGGGCAAATCCTCTGAGGAGCAGCTGAGGGAGCTGGGGGTGTTGAGCCTGGAGAAGAGGAGGCTGAGGGGAGACCTTCTTACCCCCACACTGCCCTGCCAGGAGGTTGTAGAGAGGTGGGCGATGGTCTCTGCAGCCAGGGGACAGGAGATGGGACAAGGGGCAATGGGCTCAAGCTGGGCCAGGGCAGGGTTAGATTGGATGTTAGAAACAAATTTTTTACTGAAAGAGTTGTCAGGGCTGGAACAGGCTGCCCAGGGAGGGGGTTGAGTCACCTTCCCTGGATGTGTTCAAAAAAAAGGGTAGATGAGGTACTGAGGGATCTGGTTTAGCTCAGGATGGGAATGGTTGGACTTGATGATCTGCAAAGGTCTCTTCCAACCTTGTGATTCTGTGATTCTATGTGTGCCCACTTGCACTCACTTGCACAAGCACACATGCACCCAGCTCTTCTCCCTCTCCCTCTTGCCATTCAAGGGCAGGTTTCACAGCCCTCCTCAGGGCTTTCCTTGCTCCTAACAAGTGCTGAGAGCTGGCTGATGCCTGTGTCTGTGCTGAACACTGTAAAATAAAACTCCAGAGGTACAGGCTGTGGTGATGAGATGCAGCAATTGCTTGTTTCTCTGTTGTCAGACCGTTTGCACACACGTTTTGTGTGGCTGCTGTTCGGATGCTCGCTGGGACTGTCACCGCCCCAGACCACCAGAGAATGGCTCATCACTGGGATTTCAAACTAAATAATAATTAAAAAATCCTTTTCCTTTCTTTTTCCCCCTCCCAGCACAGGTTCCAGAGCAGGAGTGGGTTGTTCAGGGTAGCTCTGGCACACATCACAGCTGGGACTGGTGTCCCGCTGGGCTGGGCGGCGCGTGGCAGGAGATGAATACTTGGCCCCTGGGGTTTATACTGCTGAGTATCTGAGGCAGGAGGGAGGAGTGGGGAAATGATGCTGAACGGAGGAGCGTGGGAGCAGGAGGGTTGATGGGGATGCCACTGAACAGCCCAGCATGGGAGGGGATGTTAAAGCCCCAAGGTGCTGGCAGTGGAAATCCCATCCCTTGTGCCCTCACTGGGCAGGATCCCCGGTGCCAGCTGCCTTGCCAGCGCTCCTGGGGATACCCCAGCCTTGTCTCTTTGTGACCCTGCAGTGCTGCCTCCACCACTGAAACAGACCCCTCGCTAACCATCACCCCCCAGCTCCAGCCACAGCTCCCCCACCTCCCCAGTCCCGCCAGCATCTCCCTCCCAGCTCCTCCAGCACCTCTTAGCAGAGGCTTTCCAGGAGCTCAGTGCAGGGGAGCTGCCCCCCTCCGCTCCCCAGAAGAGCTGGGAGACGAGCTCAGGGCTTTCTTCCCCCTTAATTTTTTTTAATTGGAATCTCTGCTGAATCTGCTAATTAAGTTCTTTGCCTGCAACTAATATTGTGCTGTTAATTCCTCCCCAGAATGATGCCTCCAGCAGTCACAGAGGTTATGTTCACTGGCATCCTTCCACGGCTTCTTTATAAAACACCAGAAGAGCCCTTTTAATCACGGCGAATGACTCATCTCTGATGAGCAGCCCTCGTCCTGTCCTCTGCCTCCCGCTGCCTGTGAGGGTGCAGGGCTCACTGCCTGCCCTGCCAGGTCCTGCAGCACGCTGGGGGCTCAGTCCTCACAGGATGGGGCCACCCAGCATGGCAGCACAGCCAACAGCCACCGCGTTGTCCCCTCACCCCGCAGCGGCAGCCCCTGTGCCCCCAGCTGCAGCCCTGCATGTAGGGGACTCAGGGTGAAGTTTAAGCCTCAGCTGCTTTGGGAAGTGTTATGGAGTCCTGCTCCAGAGCCTGGGCTGTTACTTGAGCAGGATCAGGCCTGCAGACCCTGGTTAGTGCAGTGCTGAGGGGGCTCAGCACCCCACACCAGCCCTCTGTGTCATCCCAGGAGCGCTGGGCTGTGATGGGAGGCAAAAGGCTGCTGGGTCACACGTGGGATGAAAATTCAAGCCCCCTTTGATATTTTTCTCCCTCCCTGTTTCTCCAGCTTTCTATTTTTATAAATAATACCTGGTCTTGAACTGAACAGAATACGAAGCATGCAATTAAATCCCCAGGCACCAGCACTGCCTTTGAGGAGGGATTCCAAGCATCCCTTCCCAAAGGCAGCGATGCCACAGCAAAGCTGCAACTGGCTCAGACCCTTATGGAGGAGTGAGAGTGTTTAGTAGGACCCTGCTTCAGCTGCCCCCAGCACCCAGCCCCAGCCCTGGATACTCTTGTTGGAGACAGGATCAGACCTGTGCATCACCTCTGAGCTGCACCCCACTTTGCCCAGGACCAGTGCTCACTCCTGTTGTTTCTTTGACCTTGATTCCCATTATTGCCAGCAAACTGGGGTGGGAGTAATCGCTCTCCCTGCCTGTTCTGAGCTGGTTTAAGTGCTGTGTTGCTGGAAGGCAGAAGCTGTCAGAATGAAGAGGACCAACAGGAGGAATAATACACATTCCGTGTGTGCAAAGAGGGGGGAGAAATCCTGGGACCTATTGGGGGATTTTTTGTGTGCTTAAGGACATAGTCATGCTGCTTTGATGTATCCCACAGTGTTGACATCTACCCAGGCTGGGCAGAATGAGAGCTTTGCCCCTGCTCTGCTCCCAGTTCCTGGCAGTGGAGATGGGGCAGAGCGTGGGGTGCTGGTGACTCTCCCAGCCACCTCAGAGCCACCCCAGGGCTGCTCCTATGCCATCAGCCTTTAGCCCAGTGCTAAAAACAGGGACAAAACCCAGTGGCAGAGTGAGCTGGACATGGATCCAGGGCTGATCCAGGGAAATGAGTGGGTTTGCAGCCCTGTAAAGCAGATGGGAGCTGGGGAAAACGCTCCCCACCGGAGCTCCAGCCAGCTCCCCAGCGCTGGCAGGCAGCTCAGGAGGAGGAGGAGGAGGGCTGTGGGGTTGCCATGACAACCAAGCATCTACAAATTCTGGGATTATTTATCTTCTAGTTTTGTTTTGGCTGGGTGAGAGTCAGTCTTGCTTCTGGGCTGAGGGCTGTCAGCGGGCTGCAGGCACGAGGGACATGAGTGTGGGACCTCAGCCCGGTGCTCAGTGGCATGGGAATGTGTGGCATGGAAGATGTGGAGTGAAATGAACAGCAGCTCAGCTCTGAAGAGGAGACCTTTAACAAAGAGATGAGTTCACAGACATGGACTCTAACACCAAAGGTCGGGCTTTGGTTGGCTTATTTCCCGTTTGCTTTCTCAGGTAACCTGTAGCTATAACCTGTAGCCCCAAATCTCCCAGAGATCTACAGTTACCTGGCACCATCTGGCACATGTAAGGTTTGGGCTCTTTTAGTTCCTTCATTTTGATGTCTGGATAGATTTAGATTGAGCCCTAAATTTGCCTGCAGAGCCTGAATCCCTGCAGGATGGCTGGCTGCTACCAACCTTTTCCAAAGCAGCTTCCCAAATTTAAGAGTGGTGATTGACTCTGCTTGATGGTATTTCAGGCCACCTCCCTTCCTCCCTTGCTGCAGCACCACAGCATCACACCCTCTTTGAGCCCTGTCCAGCTGAAAGCCCCTTTGCAAAGACTCAGTTGGTGTGGTCTGTCTCCAGGGCTCAGCCCACTGTAGCCAGGCTGATGGTGCTTGCTGGGATTAGAGATGCCTGAACGTGGAGCCTCAGCTCTGTTCCAGGTGTCTGTCTGCAAACCTGCTGTCACTCACACTGTGGAGGATGTCACTCACACCTGGGGGATGTGGAGTGGCTGGGAGCCACCTCTTGGTAAGGTGTAAAACAGAACGAGTGGCACTTCTGGAGCTGGGAGAGACCTGAGCATTTACCAGCCTGTGTCACCAGCTTCCAGCCTCCTTCCCCTCCGTAGGAACCATTCCAGTAATTGCTCCTAAGCCTAATAACCGATTCCTTTTGATCCCTCCAGTGTCACTGTTATGTAAATCCCAGTGTGGGGAGGCTGTATATTTTAGGGATGGTGTGTTTGAAGACATCCCTGGGTGTGTGTGCAGCTAAAGGGATGCCTTTGGTTGTCAGATCAAAGAACCACGAGAAACATTAAGGACAATATGAGCAGAGAGAAACTCAGGGAAATCAGGAGCCTGTGGTTAAATTGATTTGATTTGATTTTTGCCAGTTAGGGTCAGTGGGAAGTATTATGGCTCCCAAAATTGTACAAAGAAATCCCATTACATGGGCTATTTTCAGCTAGGAAATGAGGGAGGGAAAGCTGGAAAGGAGCTCAAGGTGGCTTAGGTGGGGATGTTGGGCTGAAAAAGGGCGATGGTTGGGGTACAAACCCCAGGCTGGCAGTGCTGGGAGCCTGAGCAGGGCTTTGCTCAAAGCAGCCCCATATCTCCTGCAAGGCAGCTGATGGTCAGCCCATCACTGGTCTCACCAGATGATGAGAAGTCAAGGAAGGGACGTAGCCATGCCTTGCCTCTCACCAGCCCCAGAGCTTTCCAGGGAGAAGAGGAAGAGGAGAGCTGGGGTTTAGATGCAGCTGGTCCAGAGCAAGGCAGGAGAGGACATCTGGACACAAAGCCTCCAGGAAACAAGTTCTCCTGCCTTGACCTTGGTGGATGAGAAGCTTGACATGAGCCAGCAGTGGCTCTTGCAGCTCGTAGGGCCAATGGTATCCTGGGCTCCATCAGCAGAGGAGTGCCCAGCAGGGACAGGGAGGGGATTGTCCCTCTCTGCTCTGCCCTCGGGAGGCCCCAGCTGGAGTCCTGTGTCCAGAGCTGGGGCCCAACACAAGGAAGATGTGGGACTGTTGGAGAGGGGCCAGAGGAGCCACGGAGATGCTCAGAGGGCTGGAGCAGCTCCCCTATGGAGAGAGGCTGAGGGAGCTGGGCTGGGTCAGCCTGGAGAAGAGAAGGCTGTGGGGGGACCTCATTGCAGCCTTCCAGTCCCTGAAGGGAGCTTACAGGCAGGAGGGGATTTGACTTTTTAAAAGAGCAGATAATGGCAGGACAAGGGGAATGGACTAAAGCTAAAGGAGGGAAGGTTTAGATGAGATATTAGGGGGAAGTTTTTTACAGAGAGAGTGGTGAGGGGCTGGAACAGGCTGCCCAGAGAGGGGGTGGGTGCCCCATCCCTGGGGGTGTTCAAGGCCAGGTTGGATGGGACCCTGGGCAACCTTGTGTAGCTCCAGGCCTGGAGGTTGGTGTCCCTGCCTGTGGCAGGGGGTTGGAGCTCTGTGATCCTTGGGGTCCCTTCCAACCCAGGCCATTCTATGATTCTATGATTCTGTGACCTCCCCTCTAACGGGCTTCACTGCCCTGTTTTTATTGCTTTGAGCAGCTTTTGTCTTCCTGGGTACTCCCAGGCGAGCTCCAGATGGTGATGTGCAGAGCTATTTCAGACCATCAGCTTGAGTGGATCCCCCCTGCCCAGGGCTGACAGCCCACTGGGGTCTCTGCTCACAAGGAAAGCAGCTGCACTCAGAGAGCATCTTCAGGGGACACTGAGGTGGGGGTGGCTGGCAGATGGGCACCTTGGTGGTTTTTCTGCTGGTGCAGCTCTGACAGTGAAGCCTCTGTGAAAGTGCAATGCAAAGGAATAAATTAAGCTGACAGAGGTTCCCCTCGAGCAGCAACCCCATCCTTTATCCACAGATGCCTTGAGATGGCTGAGGAGCATCAGCAGGCTCTGGGCTGCCCGGTGCTGGGATGTGCATTGGAGCAAAGCTCCCAGCTGGAGCTGCCACCCGTGGGTGGGAGGAGGAATGAGGATGTTCCCTGGCTAAGGATGGGAATGAGCTGATGATGGTGAAGGAGTCATAGAATCATAGAATAAGTTGGAAGGGACCCCAAGGGTCACAGAGCTCCAACCCCCTGCCACAGGCAGGGACACCAACCTCCAGGCCTGGAGCTACACAAGGTTGCCCAGGGCCCCAGCCAACCTGGCCTTGAACACCCCCAGGGATGGGGCACCCACCCCCTCTCTGGGCAGCCTGTTCCAGCCCCTCACCACTCTCTCTGCAAAGAGCTTCCCCCTAATATCTCATCTCCCCCTTCCCTCCTTCAGCTTCACTCCATCCCCCTTGTCCTGCCAGTCTCTGCCCTTTAACAAGCCCATTCCCCTCCTGTTCCTCTGCTCCCTTCAGGGACTGGGAGGCTGCAATGAGGTCCCCCCACAGCCTTCTCTTCTCCAGGCTGACCCAGCCCAGCTCCCTCAGCCTCTCTCCATAGGGGAGGTGAGTCCTCAATGAGCAACAGCTTTGCAGAACGGATTGGGTTGAAAGGGATCATTAAAGGTCAATTAGTCCTGCAAGGAGCAGGGATGTCTTCAACTTGACCTTGTCCAGGAGCTGGTGGGTCCATGTTGCACAGAAAGCTCAGCACTCCAAGCTGCCACCCCACAGTGTTAACACTCCCACAGCTTAAAAAGCACAAGAGAAGAGTGGGATTTGGCAAAACAACTGGGAGCTGGAAACAACCTTTAGAAAGCACTTCTTGGGAAGGGAGGAGGGGAAGGAAGGGTTTCCAAGAAACGTCAGCCCCTGTATGGGAAGGACAATGACAAACGAGGTGAATTTGGAGGCTGTGGAGGAAAAAAAAAATGAGCAGAGTGTTGAAAATTTGCTGCCAGGTTTGGGGGAGCTTTAAATGGCATTTAATTAGCAGCATTCAGGTGGTCACAGTACTGTTGAGGCACAGTGGCAGAAACAAGACAGTACTGTGGTTCCTGGCATCTGTTAATTAAAGCCACTCCTGACAGACTAATGACTTTTTAATGAATCTGTTGTCTTAATGTCTTATTAAGTTTTGACTTTCCCTTTCCATCCCCTTTGAGATCCCCTGCCCCATCTCCTCCCCACTGCCAGACACTGTCCTGCCAGCGTTGGCATCCAAAGAGAAAGGATCAGGGTTTCTCTGGGAGGCATGAGGATGGCTTCCCTCCTTTCTGAAAAGCTCCAGGTCCAGCTGAGAGGAGCAGAGGGACATCACAGCTCCTGCCTGCATGGGACAGAACCCAAATCTATTCAAGGAGGGCAACACACAGAGGAATGCTGGCTGAGAGGGGATGGTGTGACCAGAGCCCCAGCTTGCTCCTCATCTCTGCTTGCACCAGCTTGGTGGGAGCTCCTCTGCCTCTTCCCCTCCTGCTTTGCTGGTATCTGGACCATAAAAAGCAGAAAACATCCCCCTGGGATGTGCAGCTGCCCTTTGGAGATGATGGGCTGTGAGAGCACGTGCTGACACAGCCCCTGATGCAGAGTTACATGGGGGTGAACAGCTGCTTTGACTTGCAGGGAGGCTTGAAACTTATGTGCAGCCCCCCCCAGACGAAGGAGTGAGGAGGACAGATGTGGCCCCAGGGTCTCAGAGGTTGGTGGGGATCAGCCCCAGCCTCTCCTGCTGAAGCTCTGCAGGGGATCCACATTCAGCCATCTCTCCTCATTATGATCCCTCATCATGACCCCATGGACCAGGAGACAGGGAGGTAATTAAGCCCCTAATACTCCTTAATTTTGTCCAGGTCTGCATACAGCCACACCAGGGAGGTGCACCTGGAAAACAGCAAAGCCCAGTGAAGGGGTTTTTAGGGGTGAGATGCTGCAGGAGTGTTGCTAGAGAGCAGAAAAGCCACTAAGCCCAGGTATCTGTCAACAGGCCAGCAGGTTCAATACATCAGGCATTAGCAGAGCTCTGCAGAGCACTTGGCATTTAATCCTCCCTTCCCCAGGCTCTGCTCAAGGCTGTGCATGCTTGGGCATAGCCTGACACCCACACAGTTGCACACTCACCCAGATGCTGAAGCAATGCACATCCAAGGGCCCAGCTGTGGTCGTGGCTTGTGTCACCCCCTGTGGCATGCACACAGTGACGTGGCCACACATCATAGAATCATACAATCATAGAATGGCCTGGGTTGGAAGGGACCCCAAGGGTCACAGAGCTCCAACCCCCTGCCACAGGCAGGGACACCAACCTCCAGCCCTGGAGCTACACAAGGTTGCCCAGGGCCCCAGCCAACCTGGCCTTGAACACCCCCAGGGATGGGACACCCACCCCCTCTCTGGGCAGCCTGTTCCAGCCCCTCACCACTCTCTCTGCAAAGAACTTCCCCCTAATATCTAATCTAAACCTTCCCTCCTTCAGCTTTAGTCCATTCCCCCTTGTCCTGCCATTATCTGCTCTTTTAAAAAGTCAAATCCCCTCCTGTTCCTCTGCTCCCTTCAGGGACTGGGAGGCTGCAATGAGGTCCCCCCACAGCCTTCTCTTCTCCAGGCTGAACCAGCCCAGCTCCCTCAGCCTCTCTTTGTAGGGCAGGTGCTCCAGCCCTCTGAGCATCCTTGTGGCTCCTCTGAACCCTCTCCAACAGTTCCACATCCTTCTTGTATTGGGGGCCCCAGCTCTGGACACAGGACTCCAGCTGGGGCCTCACAGGGCAGAGCAGAGAGGGACAATCCCCTCCCTGTCCCTGCTGCCACCTCTCTGCTGATGGAGCCCAGGATCCCATTGGCCCTACGAGCTGCAAGAGCCACTGCTGGCTCATGTCAAGCTTCTCATCCACCATCTCAACCACATCCATCACGTGTGGTTTGTAACCTGGATGGGCACATGGATTCAGAAACCCCTGGGGATGTATCTGGATGCTCAGGGACTCACACACATTCCCCCCCTCCCTGCAACCCAAGGACCCTGCAGAAGGTCCCACCATGGGCACACCCCCTAACTCCTGCCATGCCCCCCTCCCTTACACAGAAATACAGGTAGCACTTGCTCCTCTGTCCCAGCTCTGTCCCTAAACACCAAAGTATCCAAGGCTCAGAGGCGAGCAGGATGGCAGGGGAAGGGTAACACCACCATCTCCAAGGCGATGGGACCCAGGAGCCTGGCACCCCCTCCCTGCCAGCCAAGGGAAAGGGCATTAACTGGGGTTTTATGTCTCAGAGCCATGGTCCCTGCTGCCTGCACTGCCAAAGGATTTAGCTCCTTTGTTAAGCTGGGTGCTGGTGGGTGGCACAGGTCTCTATTCCTCCCCCAATGGAGCCTGGGCTGGAGCAAAAGCAAAGGAGGAGTTAATTGCCAAGTGGTTTTGACAAGTGCTGGGCTGGAGAAAGCTCTGGGCAGGTAACTGAGGACAGAGCCACTCCATGGGTTTTAAATCCTCTCTGCTCCACAGCCAGCTGCTCCATGGCTGCCACTTCCCTCCCTGAGAAGGGAACTGGAGTGGAGTGGACTGAACAGGATGAAGGAGGGAGGGGGAGAGAAAATGCAGAGAGACCAGGGGACAAAGGTTCACTCACAGGAGAAAGAGGCCTCTGAAAATGAGGAGTGTGCCATGAAGAGAGTGAGGATTTCTGCTCAAGAAAGAGCTGCAAACGGTTCCCTACATGGAGGAAACCATCTGCTCCTTGGCTGCAGCACTGGGCTGGGCTCAGCAGATCCTGGCTCAGCTTTGGCTCTGCCACCGATTTCCCAGCGTGACTTTGGACAAGGCACTGCTGGAACCAGGTATTTCACAGCTTTTCCCCAAAAGCAGAGTGCAAAATATAGCAGGATCCTAACTGCACTCCCTTGTCAGGCATCACTCTAGCTGAAGAGATTCCCAGATGCTCCGGGGAGGAGCCCACGTCCCACTGATCACCAGGCTGACGCTCTCCTGACAGTCCCTGGTGTTGACACCCTTAGGAAGAGCATCAGGCAGAATCTGTTTCAGAGAGAGCACAAACCTGCAAAAAATAGATCCAATTTCTACATCTATATTTAACACTCTGTGTTCTCCTTGGAATGGACTCAGGGCTACGGCAATTAACTAATGATGAGGATGATTAAGGATTGCTCTTGCACTTTACATTTATAGCATCTCTCCCACTTCTTTTCTGAATAATAATCCCTTTCCTTTGCAATGCCAGCAGAGCATTCCCTGGAAACCAAGAGGTAAAAGGAAAGGTAAATTAGAAAGGTGACCCCCTCACTGGGTCAGGGAAATGGATAAATCTGGTGTTTACTTATCCCCAAACCAAGCTCAGTCCTTGGGCAGGATCTTCCCCAGGGCTCGGTGTTGAGTCTGGTCCTGTTTAATATCTTCATTGACGACCTTGATGAGGGAACAGCACCCACCCTCAGCAAGTACCCGATGATCCAGAGCTGGGAGGGGTGGCTGACACACAGGAACACTGCGCTGCCATCCAGAGAGACCTGGACAGGCTGGAGAGCTGGGCAGGGAGAGACCAGATGGGGTTCAACTAAAGCAAGTGGAGAGTCTGGCACCTGGGAAGGAATAACTGCTGGGATCAGGACAGGCTGGGGGTGACCTGCTGGAGAGGAGCTCTGTGGAGAAGGACCTGGGGGTCCTGGTGGGTGACAGGGTGGCCATGAGCCAGCAGTGTGCCCTGGGGGCTGAGAGAGACAATGGGATCCTGGGGGCATCAGGAGGAGTGTGGGCAGCAGGTGACAGGAGGGGATCCTCCCCCTCTGCTCTGCCCTGCTCAGGCCCCACCTGGTGTGTTGTGTCCAGTTCTGGGCTCCCTGGGATCAAACAGACAGGGATCTCCTGGAGAGAGTCCAGAGGAGGGACAGAGATGCTGAAGGGCCTGGAGCATCTCCCCTGTGAGGAAAGGCTGAGTGAGCTGGGACTGTTCAGCCTGGAGAGAAGAAGACTAAGGGGGGACCTTATTAATGTTTATCAATATCTTCAGTATGGGATGCAGGGGGAATGGGCAGCCCCTTTTCAGTGTCTGTGGGGACAGGACAAGGGGCAATGGCTGCAAGTTGGAGCACAGAGAGTTCCACACCAACACGGGGAAGAACTTTTCCCCAGTGAGGGTGAGGGAGCCCTGGGACAGGCTGCCCAGGGGGTGTGGAGTCTCCATCTCTGGAGATATTCAAGACCCATCTGGATGCCTGAGTGATATGTCCTAGGGAGCTGCTTTGGCAGGGGGTTGGACCCCATGAGCTCTCGAGATCCCTTCCAACCCCTGGGATTCTGTGATTCTCTGCACAGCGCTCAGGTGAGAGTGAACAGCTCCTGCGCGGGCTCTGCAAGGACAGAAGCATCTCTAGCTGCTTATGGGGCTTGAATAATAAGCAACTGGGAATGCTGGTGGGGATGCATTCCCACTCCATCCCCAAGAGTGTGGGGCTTGCTTTGGGTTGCATTGGGTTTTTAGGTGACTCTTTTCTGTTGAAGAGCATTGATTCAATCCCCAGGGAGGGGATTGTCCCTCTCTGCTCTGCCCTCCTGAGGCCCCAGCTGGAGTCCTGTGTCCAGAGCTGGGCTCCCAGTACAAGAAAGATGTGGGACTGGTGGAGAGGGGTCAGAGGAGCCACGGAGATGCTCAGAGGGCTGGAGCAGCTCCCCCGTGGAGAGAGGCTGAGGGAGCTGGGCTGGGTCAGCCTGGAGAAGAGAAGGCTGTGGGGGGACCTCATTGCAGCCTCCCAGTCCCTGAAGGGAGCAGAGGAACAGGAGGGGAATGGGCTTGTTAAAGGGCAGAGACTGGCAGGACAAGGGGGCTGGAGTGAAGCTGGAGGAGGGAAGGGGGAGATGAGAGATTAGGGGGAAGTTCTTTGCAGGGAGAGCGGTGAGGGGCTGGAAGGGGCTGCCCAGAGAGGGGGTGGGTGCCCCATCCCTGGGGGTGTTCAAGGCCAGGTTGGATGGGGCCCTGGGCAACCTTGTGTAGCTCCAGGCCTGGAGGTTGGTGTCCCTGCCTGTGGCAGGGGGTTGGAGCTCTGTGACCCTTGGGGTCCCTTCTCCATGCCAGTCTATGAGTCTCTGATTTCCCATGCAAAGATGCCATTTTCTGGCTGTAAGGGAGGCACGGAAGGAGTAAAAAATAAAGACTCACCAGAATAAAAATAGAAGTGAGATAAATAGGAGGAAGAAATCAGGGTAGCTGTTGAAGCCACCTACCCCTCTTGAAGGGCAGGAGAATGAGCAGCCAGGGTGGCCGGGAAGCTCATGAGTGACCATCATTTGTGTGATCTGCTATTCTCCTAGACCCCCACCCTGCCCACCTCAGCCTGTTCAGCAGGGAGAAATGTTGTTTGTCTCCCTGAGAGTGAAAACAAACAGAGCATGAAATAAATAAATAAATAAATAAATAGAAATCAACTAAAATAATTACAGGTTGCAACAAATCAATTGGGGCTGTGTAAATAGCCTTCAGGCAGGCGTAAGACACAATGTTCACTGCTTAACGTGCTCGGTGCTCCCTTCCTTCCCCAGATCACCTTGGAGCTGCCATGGCTCAGTGATGGAATGGATGGGCAGAGAGGGGTCCCCTGGGCACTGTGAATTGTCATCCCCTTGGTGCTCTGCCCCTCCTGTGCATGGGTGGTGAGCGGGAGATGGACCAAGACGAGCCGGTGGATGGACCCTGAGTCGTGCAGGCTGGAGGATGTTAGTCCATTGAGTGGTGGGATGTGCTCCTTGTGCTGGATCCCAGCTGGGTTCTCACCACTCCTGCTCAATGTAAATTCTTCCAGAGAGCAGATGTGGAAAGCTGGTGTTGCTCAAAGCCAAGGGTGCAGCTTCAGGTGTCACCACGGAGGAGCTGGGGGAGGTTGGAGGGAAGGCTCTGATGATGCTCCTCTAGAACTCTGTGTGTAGAGTTTGGGCAGCAGCTGGTGGGAGCCTGGGGAGCCCAAAGGATGCCCTACCAGGCATTCATAAGCCTCTCATAGCTGAGGCTTCAGGTATTCAGGCAGCAAATTTGTAGACACACACTGCTTGAAATGAGAGGGCAAAACTGTCACAGCAGTAAAAACTTGATGGTTTGGAAGCCATAAAACACTCTGAGGAAACAAGACAGGAACAGATTTCTAGACTGTTTCTTGTCCAGCCAGAAACCCCAGTGAACACCAGTGCTACCCATCAGCTGCCAGCAGCATCTGTGGCCCCAGCTCTGCTGAGCTGCAGCAGCCACAGAGGTGGATCTGAGGGGGTTTCTAGTTGAAGATACGGTGCTGTAGACCCATTCAGGGCACGTTTCTGGGGCAGGAGTGTGGTCAAGAGCAGAGACTGGTCTTCTCTTCCTGGGCCAGGGCGTTGCTGTGGGTGATCCATGGCTTAGTCTTCTAAATATCCCAGCAGGTGACATATGTAGGGTTCATCAGGACCACCTCAGGTCCATCTCACTCTGTCCCACCTCCGATGGCTCCTGGCTGTCAGCACCATGGGGAGCCACCCCTGCAAGATGCGGGGTGCCAGCTCCTCCTTGAGCCCTGTGTCTCCAGTGGGACTGAGACACTTGATTCCCCTCAACCCTCTGGAAAACCTGGGCACTGACTGCTGGGTGCCTGTGAGGTAGGAATCCCTGCCATGATCCTCCAGCCCCTGCAGAGGGGCAGCCAGGCAATGCCCCATGGATGCCCTTGCTGCAGTGGTGGTTCCTCCTTGCTTACCTCGTGTCCCCAGCACTCTGCAGCTGATCTATGGCCACTAGAGACTTATTCCTGCTGATGGATCTCCTGCAGCTCCTGTGCATGCTTAACCAGATGCTAATTTAATGCTGAGGTCCACTGGCAGAGGATGGGGACTAATAGCTAATTCTGCAAAGCACTTTTTGTGAGGAGACAGCCCTGTACATGCAGTGCTGCCCTGGGGTGTCCAGGAAGTTCAGGGCTCATGGATAGGGGTCTGTGAGGCTGCTCACCTTCCCTCTGCTCTTCTCCATGCAGGGGGTTCAGGGAGATGCTCCAGTTCAGTCACAAACTGTGAGTTTACAGTGCAGGATTTTCCTGGCTGGTGGTGCTGGAGCAGGGGCTGGGTGACAGCAACAACCAAGCTGGGCTGGAGCATTGTGGGCACCAGATCAGATTTGTTACAGCCAGGCTGGAATTGAGTAAATGCCTCCCAGAAAATAAATTTCTGGACAAATCTTGGCTTGAAACTTGCTTGTGAGCAGCTTATGAGTTTCCTGGCCAGGTTTTCTTTCCAAAAAAATCAATGGTAGGATAACTTCTGCACAAGCTGCTAATGCACAAGCAGCAGTCAGGCCATTCCCAGTGAGCTCTGGATCAGTTATCCCTCCTGTGACTTTGCTCCACAGCAGGATGGGTCTTTGGGTGCCTGTGGTAGTGAGATTTGAACGCCCTGTCTGGAAATATCTCTGCAAGTTGCTTGGAATTTGGCTGTTTGCTCAACCCCACGTGCCAAGAAATTCATTAGGAAACTATTAAATGGAAAAGAACACAAAGTCTGAGTGCTCCTCAAGGAGCCCACAGAGGAGACACTTGGCAGTTGGCTCCTCTCATGAAGACTGACATCCAACACCTGAGAAGTGCTGGAAACCCAAGATGCTGAGCAGCTGTGTACGAGCTGCTCTGGACCTGCAGTGCCAGTGATGGGGTGGGATGGGGTGACATGTCATGTCCCTCTTCTTGTGAGGGTGCTGTAGCTGACCAGACTGGTCTTGCTGCTGGCTGTGGCTCCTTGGAGATGTGGCTACAACCTGAAACTCTTGGGGCCACTTGTTTCCCAGCTCCTGCAGAAGACTGAGGATGGAAGGTGTGGTGGGGACCCTGTGAGCACGTGGGCTGAGGTAAGGGAGGAAGCCTTTTGGGTAGCAGGAAGGGGTGCAGTGCTGCTCTCTGCTCACAGGCAGGAGCTTTTTGGGGAGGAGCAGCTCCCAAAGGGTTCCTCTCACTGGTGAACAAGTTGTGGTGGGTGGCTGAGTTTGGGAGGGCACAGCAGGGAATGGTTTCACCTGCTGAACCCTCCCCAAAGTGGAAGGCAATGACTGGCAGAGTTTGGTGCCATCAGGTCTGGCTTTGTGAGGCTCCTAAGGAAAGAGATGAGCAGGTCATCATGCCAGAGGCTAAAGGCAGCTGGTGATCAGGCTGTGAGCGTGGCTGGGTGTGCTGTGTGTCTGTAGTAGGTAGCCCTGCTTTCCTCAGCTCTCCCTCATTGCTTGGTGAGCGCTGAGGACTGTGTGGGATGTCCTTGGTGGGGAAGGGAAGGAAAGGACTGTATGTTCAGTTCTAGCTGAGAAATGTCACCCTCAGTGCCTGGAGATGTATATCCCTCCTTTCCTGAAAGGAATAACGTGGAGTGGGGTGGGAGGTGCTCAATGGATGATACACAAGTGTTACTGAAGAAGTTGTAAATAATATTCCCCACTTGAATCCCTTCACAGCTCAAGGTGTCAGCTCTGTGCTCGTGCTGCATAAATATTCATGGCTCCTAAGGCAGAGGTTTGTGACATGTAATGACGTGGAGCTAAGGTGATGTTGTCTATAGGTGACATGCTGCACCAAAGGAAAGCAGCTGATGTCCTCCTGGGCTCCCATTGCATTAGCAGTGCTTTGCCTGGAGCTGGGTGTGGAGGAATGATTTCCTCCTCCACACACAGGCAGGGGAAGCTCAGAAACTTAGTTTTGCCTTTCTGACAGCTCCCTGATGTGAAACCCCTGCCATGAGCATCCCTCCCCGCAGGACCAGGGTGGCAGCAGTGGGCACGTCTGGCCTGGGGGAGGGGGGAGGCAGATGCCTCCAGGCGCTTCCCTGGGGGTCTCCAGGCTTGTCCCCAGCAGCAGCAGCAGCTCTGGGATGCTGCTGGCTTGGTGGGACCAGCAAGGGACACGCTGTTGCTGTCCCAGTCTGTGAAGCCACAGGGGGGACCTGGGGCTGCTGCACCGTGCCCTGTGCTGGCATCTCAGAGGAACAGTAAGGCAGAAGGTGCCTCCAGCTTCCTTCCTGTGCAACCCTCAACCCTTTAAGCTGGACTGGGGGGGTCAAGGTGACCTCTGGACAGAGACACCCCCCCCAGAAAGCACTGGGCTGCAGGTGCCCCCTGTAATGAGCCTGAACCCCCCACCCACACCCATGTGTGAGCCAGTGAGGGTGTCCCCATACCATGCCATGGGGTGCAGCCCCTCTCCCACACAGCCCCCCTCACATATGCCACTCGTAACCAGCTAATAATATCCTTATGCCTACTCCTCAACCACCCATTTTTTCTTTCTTCCCTCCTATTGTTCTGCCTATTTCAGCTGCTGGAGGCTCTGAAACAGTCTCCCAGCCTCTCTGATACCACCACCATTGTTCTCCTCACCTACCACCGCTTCTCTGAGTCATCCTGCCATCTCTCAGGGCAAGCACAAAGGTCTCCCAGATATCAGATGCTGCTCAGCCAATATCTGGCTGTTGGGTTGGGGTTTGTTTTGTTTTTTTTCCCATCTTCAGAGAAGTTAAGGGGCTGGGGGAAGGGAGGAAGACTAATAGGATTAATCCTCTGAATTCATTATGCAAAAACTTGGCTCCCTGCCAGCCCTTCTCTTGAAGGAATGGCCACTGCTCTGCTTTAATAGCATTAAGCAAAATTACAAATCACAGCGTTGGTTAATCCATCTCAATAGGTTTGTCTGTATGGAGGGTTTTTTTTTAACTATCTCCTGGAAAAGGCTGTAGCAGCTGATGCTTTTCTCCCTCTCTTCCTCCCAATTTTTGACTTTAGCTGGAGCTGCTAGAGAAGTTTTGGTTGGTTTTGCCTCCTCTGGAGTCCTGAGCTGGATAGCTAGATGTCTGCATTCAAATATTTATGAAAAGAAAGGAAAGGGACTCTACAACGTGCTCATCTTTACCCTTAGCCATGCTCATCTTCTGGCATGACCCTGGTTCAGAGCTCTGGAGCTGTGCACCAAACCCAAAGTCCCCCCAGACCCTGGGGCTGAGCTGGATGTGTTGGCACCGCAGGGACTCCAGGTCACAGGGAGCTGGCAGCAAACTTGATAAGCAATGCTACCATTTAAGTGCAGGTGGGAATGGGGTTTTTTTTTCATGCTAGGCAACAATTTGGAGCCACAGCAAGGCATGCTTTGGGCTTGTTTTCATTTCAGTGCTGCTTCCTTATGTGAGCATATGTAGCTGTGTATTAATAGCCATGGTTTGCACACAGCGTAGGGTGTGCAGCAAAAACGCTGCCACAGGACTATATATATGTGTGTGTAGCTATATATGCCTGCTGCTGGGTGGCTGTGGGTCTGTTTGCAGGTGGGCAAATAGGTCAGTGTGCCTGCCAGGGGGGGGTTAACCCAGTTGTCACCAGTAAGTCAGGCTGGGGGTGGGCGCTGCTGGGTAGGGTGTGAGCTCAGAGCGTGTCCTGGTGCTGGGGGTGAGCAGCCTGGTGCCTGGGGCAGGTGCTAAAAGGTGGGGTGAAGTAGCTGAAGTGATGAAAGGAGCAGCCTGAGCTGGCAGGGGAGGGGTGTTTATGCAGCAGGCTCCTGGGGGTGAATGGGTGTCGTAGTCAGGGTGAGCGCAGGGAGCCAGGAGCATCACAGGAGCAGGCAGGGAAGGAGGCAGAAAGCCCAAGCAAGCAAAGGAGGCCCTGCAGACCCATCCCTAGAAAGCTCCCCAGTGTTGGCTGGGAATGAGACCTGGGGGAGCTGGCTCTGAAGCTGCCTGCTGTGGTTTGCTTCCCCTGGCCCAGGAGTAGGGAGCAGGCAGGAGAAAGGGAGCAGGCAGGAGTAAGGAGCAGGCAGGAGTAAGGAGCAGGCAGGGGATAGGAGCAGGCAGGAGTAAGGGAGCAGGCAGGAGTAAGGAGCAGGCAGGAGTAAGGAGCAGGCAGGAGTTAGGGAGCAGGCAGGAGTAGGGAGCAGGCAGGAGTTAGGGAGCAGGCAGGAGTAAGGAGCAGGCAGGAGTTAGGGAGCAGGCAGGAGTGAGGGAGCAGGCAGGAGTAAGGAGCAGGCAGGAGTTAAGGAGCAGGCAGGAGTAGGGAGCAGGCAGGAGTAGGGAGCAGGCAGGAGTAGGGAGCAGGCAGGAGTTAATGAGCAGGCAGGAGTAGGGAGCAGGCAGGTTTCTAAGAAATGCCCATCTACCACTTACTTCCTGCATGTTCTCATGGGAACAACCACAACACACCTCTTGGGTCCCCAGTACTAATCATGTGTAAGGTCACTTCCACCTTATTTATGTGTTTTTCTGGCTAAGGGGTGACTATTCACATCAATATACAGAGGAATGGACTGAGCTGCAGCATGACTATCCCCAGGCTTGGCTTTTCCAAGATGTTTTTGACACCTTTACAACACACAGAGTGGAAATCATCTCTGAGAGATGCAGAGCTGGAAGGGAGAGGCCAAGCCAACCCCCCTGGGTTAGAGACCTACCCTGGGATGTGTGAAACCAGCCCTCTGCTCTTCCTCCCTGGGTGGAGAAGCTCTGAGGAGAGCTGGCTGGAGGAGGGATTCCACCAGTCCAAGGGGATGTGCTGGTGGCTCAGAGGGGTTATGGGTGGCTAATGGCCTTGGATATGGTCTGTCTGGTGCAGGGATGCCTGAAGCTTGGCATCCCCACAGCAGGGATGAGGCAGCGCTGGGTGCCTGGTGCAGGATTGCAAGGGCAGGCAGAGCAGATAAGAAGCCATCTAGCACTGAGCTTCCCTTGGTGCACCAGCTTCCTCCTCACCTCATCTAAAATTAACTTCACTGTTCAGCTGCATTTAAGCAAAACCAGTTGCCATGGCCACGCCAGGGGCTCCTAGAGATAGCAAACGAGGTAATCAGTTAAAATGAATAGCCACAGAGCTGCTGCTTGCTGTAGGTTACATGTGAAGTTCATTCACTTGTTAAAACCCTAATGGACTGGCTGGCCTGTGAATTGGAAAAATGTAAATTCTCTCTTTCAGTGGCTGGAGTTGGAATATCAGGCTGGGGGAAGCTGGAGGAAAATGTCAAATTCAAAGAGCTGGTGCTGTGGAGAATGTGAACCCAGAACGGATCAGAGGGGATTTCTGTGTAGGTTAAAGCCCCAGGTTTGCTGCAAGGCATATAGCTGAAAGCTGAGCCCCCCCCTTGCTGCTTCTGATATTTATAGTACCTTATTAATGCTTGCTTTGCTGCTGCTGATTAGCTCTGCCATCCTGCCCTGAATAAAACCAGCTATCTGGTTCTGCTGGTGGTTCCCATGGCTTGAGAAGAGGCAGGAAGAGAGCTCTGTTTCTATGGTACAGCCTGTGAGACTTCAAGAATCTCAAGGCACAAAGCAGTGGGATAAATCAGCCTAACAGGCAGCTGCCTGTTCCTCACCTCCACCCACAGATGCTCCCTCAGCCTTGAGAGGGGCTGGGACTAATGCTGGGCAGAGCTTGTTGTGGGGCCAGCAGGAGTGCTGGGTGCATGATGAATGAGCAGGCTGCTGGCTGGGCTGTGATGGTTTCAGTGCCCTGCTCCTGCTCTACAGGAGCAGTGAGCAGAGATCGCCAGTGCTCAGGGCACTGATGCTCTTCTCCCTGGGTAGGTGGCACATGGTGGATGGGTGGGTGCCAGCCAGGCCTGTGGGGGTGGGAGCAGCACAGCTGACATCCCTGAGCTCGCTTCCCTTGCTTGCTAATCCACACAACACAGGCAGGAATGCCCCTGTGCTCTTTGCTCTTTGCAAACCTGCCCTTGGCAGGCAGTCTGAGCCCTGGGATTGCTGGGGGTTCTCACTTGAATTGCTGTGTGTGCTCACTCCTCTCATCCCCTGCTCCTCAGGATTCCCTACCCCCCCTACCCTCTGAGGATGCTGCCAACCCCCAGGTAGGCACAACATCCTCTGCTTGCTCACACTGTGTCTCTGCTGGAGGATGGGGGAGGCTGAGTCATCTCCTGCCACCCTCCCCCTTACTCAGAGGCCCCCTCCCACCTCCAGCAGCTTGCAGCATGGGTGAGAAGCTGCTCAGGGCACCAGGGAAGCTCTTGCTCTGCCTGTTCTAACCTCAGACCAAGGTGGTCCCTCCCTGCCATCACCAGATGGCATTTTCAGTGTTGGAGTGTTGTGTTAATTAAGTTAATCTCTTGACTACAAAACCAAGTGGACATAACTTTGTCTACACAGGGCCTGTAGGAACTGGAAAACTTTGCTCTCCTCCTGATCAGGGACTTTTGATGGGCATAGAAAGCATAATTAGCCTTTATTTTCAAACATACCATAACTGTACCAGGCACAGCAGTGGTTTTGTGCAGAATGTCCATCCCTGTGTCCATATGGATAATTACAGACCCATGTGGATGGCATGGGCTGGTTCATCACCTGGCATAGATGGTGGCTGCCCCGTTCTCCAGTGCAGCTACACTGATTTGCATCGAGCAGAACCCCCATCTAAAGGAGCTGGTGACATTGAGTAATCAGCCTCCCTGCAAATCCAGGAGAAATTAGCTTTGCTGTGACATATGGCACAACCTTCAGGTCCTAATTGTGCTGGCTCATGCATTCATAATACTGCCCATTATTTATATGATGAGGCAAGATAGTGTGTTTATCAGTAATTCCCCTTCACCGACAGTTTATGATGGGCCAAGTAGCACCCATTGGGATACTGCAGGCAATTAGCCACTCTGATGTGTGTGGTGTCATCAGATGTCTCCTAATAAACAAAGAGAAAGACTTTTATGTCTTCAGAGGGGTCCCTGCTAGAGCTGCCAGGTCAAAAATACATCCTGCATGTTGTGACCATAATTGCTGGAGAGTGTGTAATTTGTCATTTCTATGCCCATCCCTGCACAGAGAGAGAGAGAAGCCACAAAGCTCTGCAGCCTGAGACACTCACATTTGTCCTGTGGGCCATGGATTTAGGATTTGCTGTGGCAGCTGAAGCTGTGGATCACTCGAGCTCAGGATCCCCCTGCAGCACTAAGTCTTGCTCTGCCTGGAAGGGGCTTCATCCAGGCACTGGACTTTCAGCACAGCATGGACCAGGTCTACTGGGCCCAATAGGAGGCTTCCCAGGGGTAATGGGATGGGGCCCTGGGCAACCTTGTGTAGCTCCAGGCCTGGAGGTTGGTGGCCCTGCCTGTGGCAGGGGGTTGGAGCTCTGGGACCCTTGGGGTCCCTTCCAACCCAGACCAGTCTATGACTCTATGATCCCATCCTCTCTCCCACTGCTGCTACCTGGAGCTGTGGGGAGCTGGTGCTGCCTTTTGAGGGGTCATGACTCCTCTGCTCTCCCACACAGGACTGCAAATTAATGCCTGTGAGGCCCTTTGGAAGCTGGGCAGAGCTTTCAGCATTCGTGTTTTTTCTTTGGGTAGAGCTGGGACTGCAGGGAGTGTCCTGTTGATGAAGCAGGCTCTCCTGTTGAGCTCTGCCTTCCTCCAGCACAGCCCCTGCTTGCAAAGGACCAGCTCACTCCCATGCTGACACCTCCAAGAGAAAATTGGGTATTTAATAACTCCTGGGGCTGGGCAGGATGGGGCATGCCTGCTGAGATGCCTGAAGGCTGATGCAGCAGCTTCAGCTGAGCCTGGTTTTCAGCTTCCCAAATGTGCTAGACTAGGGAGAGATTAAACTGGCTACCTGGGCAGCAGCTGGCTTGTGATAACACTCATCTTCCTCAGAGCTCTCAGTCTTGCCAGGAGCACCAGATGCTCGAGCTAATTAGACTTAGCCTGGGTTGAGGTGCTAAACCAGGGCCCCAGTTTGAAGTGCTGCTTTTACCTGTGCAGGCTCCAAGCACCTGTAGCTCTGTCCTCAGACAGAGAGCAGAGCCTGGCAGGATGACACACCAAAATAACAACATCACACAGGCACCCTGCTCCAACAGCCTGGGGAGCCTCAGCTGGTGCAGAGCAGCTGCACTCTGCCATCCCACAGCAGGCAAGAATGTACCCAGACCTACACAGTCCCAGCTCTACACTTGGCTGCCAGGCTGTGTTATTAAGGAAAACTTAAACCTCATTGTTTCTTCTTTTTTCTCTTTTCTTTTTTGGGACACAGAAGGTTAACACAATGCTCTCACCAGCTTTGCTTTCTTCATGAGTGACTTTGTGCTCCTGTTCCATAGCCTGGAGCAGGCTGCTGGAGTTCTTTCTAGCTCAGACCCAGTAAGCTCTGTTGGGGGATTTGTGCCCTGTGCCTCTGGCACTTGTAGGCATCTCTCTGTGGACTGGACCCACTGGGGTTCTGTTTTCAGTTTGGTCCCCTTATTCTGCTCTGGGGTTTTCTATCTAGCTCGTTCTGCATGCTATAGTCCTGTGGAAACTCACTGCAAAGCTAGAGCCCTGTGGCAGGGCCTGGGAATGGTGGTGGAGTTATCTGGGGGGAGGTTAAAGCTGTAGCCCAGGTATTCCTCAGCAAGCAGCAACATGAAGCCATCAGATGTGATTCTGTGGGAAGGCAGCTCAGCAGGAGTGAGGGCTGAGTCTCCCTGGGCTCCTTGGCTTCCATCAGTAGCTCCTCAGCTAATCAATGAGGATGGGTACCAGAAGGAATTTTAATTAAAGATTTACTGAAAAGGGGGTCTGGGAGGGATGTGTAGAAGTTGTTATTGTTCCATCAGGGGCCTCTCTTCCTGCACAGGATAGATAACATTTAAATCACACCAGCATCGGGTTTAGTGCCCTGGGACCAACAACAGGCAGCTTGAAGTCCTGCCTGCAGATGCCAGTGGTGAAATAGCCAGGGGATATCTAACTATAGCCCTGCTTTCCTGACACCTCTGCGTGTGTCTGCTGATGCAGCTGCCTGCCAGGGGGCAGGGGAGGGCAGAGCTCCCTCCTGTGCAGCCAGAGCTGGGGCTGGCAGGTGTTACCTCCTCCAGCATCCCTGTGATGCTGTGGGGTTTGCTGCCTGTGGAGGGGGATGGATGTGAGCCCTGCTTGTGCATGACCAGCACTTGGAGAGTGAGGGGTGGGGCTCAGCTGCTTCCCTCTGTTCCAGGATGCTGGTGTGACCTGGGGGATGCTGGTGAGACCTGGGGTCTGTCCCTTTGTCTCCTCCCCACAGAAACTGGGCTGGACTTAGATGCAAGGCAGCACATGAGTCAGTTTAGCCTAAAAACTGGAGATGCAGATAGTCAGTTAATGCTGGACTATGCTGAGGGACAACAGCAGGAGCATCCTGCCATTGCTGTCTGTGGCAGCTCCCTGCATCTGAGCAGCAGGCTCCTTGTAGCCCCATGGTCTCTTCTTCACATGTGGCTGTAGATAAGGCTCCACCTGGAGAAGGTACAGCCCTCAGGGACTGCAGCCTGTGGGTATGTCCAGCCTGGAGCAGGGACAAGCCAACCCCAGCTGACCCAAGGGGTATTCCATACCAGGTGATGTCATACTCAGCATGTAAAGGGGCAGGATGTTCAGCTATGATGTTTTGTCATCCCAAGTCACAGTTACATGTGAGGGAGCCCTGCTTTCCCTGCCTGCCTGTGGGAAGGGAATTCATTCCTTGTCTGTCTCTGTGTGGCTTTTGCTTTCCCTGTTCAACTGTCTTGATTGGAGCTCACACGTTCCCTCCCGTTTCCTCTGCTGCTTCTCTCCCCATCCCACCAGGAGGAGTGAGTGAGGGTCTGCGTGGGGCTGAGCTGCTGCCTGGGGTTGAACCTCAAAACTGGGCTTGTTGAGACACACAGGGACTAAAACCCATGGTTTTCAAATGTTGTTGTGCCCTAGGTCAGTGTGTGTGTGTGTTACTTGTAACTGAAGGGGTGTCTGCAGCATGGTTACCTGAGAGGCACTGAGCAGGTCTCCAGCCTCAGCTTCCAACTGCTTTTAAACCCCATCAAGTGCTGCCTAACAGGGGACATTTAAAGAAACCTTTTAGTCAATATTGCCTTGAGAAATCCTCTAGTGGAGAGCCTTAATGCCTTCTCCACAGTGTGTGGTACAGGCCAACACAGACCGGGAGGCAGAGAGAAATCCTTCAACTCTTTCATCTTTTGGATGAGTGGTGGGGAGGATGAAAACCCAAACTGTGCTGCTGCTTGGAAAAGTAAATGACTTCTCCCTGGGGGAGAGAAGTAAGATTTTGAGTGCTGCTGCTCTCCTCAATGTGCTCTGCTTTCCTGGTGAGAATGGGATTGGCAACAAGGAGGACCAGGGACCCTGAGCACTTTGCCTAAACTTTGGATGGAGAGGTGAGCTTGTGAGTGGAAGATGGGGGGGTGTGTTGGCTTTTCTATGTGAGTTTTAATACATTCAGTGATGTGAGTGCATATTCCTACTGCATGGCTGGGATGCTTGAAGTGCTGCCTAAGAATGGTCTTAAATACAGGTTGCTGGAAGAGCTGCTGGTGGGGCTCCTATGCTGTCTAGCACATCAGTCTTCCCTGCAATAGTTTTAGCCCCTGTTTGCTTTTTAGATCTCCTCCCCCCCTTGCAGCCTCTCCATTAGCAGGTCAATCTTTCAGCCAAACTGTTATTCCCCCCCAAGCTCGTGGGCTGGGGTGTATGGCCCAAAAGATGGACCTGTGGCAGGACCTGTGCCTGGAAGGTTCTTTAGGAGCCCCAACTTTCTGATGGGGAAGGAGGGAGAGGAAGGATGTGTCTGTCACTCCTGGCAATGGATATTCCCCTGGAGGGCTGCCCTAGGTGGGAATCCTTTCTTTAGCTGTTGATGTGCACAGCCATGCAGTGCATAAATAGGGGAGAGCAAGTTGGCTTCTATTTTTATATAGATCTGTCTGTCTAAACTGCCTTGGCCTTTTGTGTTCCCTGTTTCTTCCCTCTCCCTCTGCTCTGTCATCCTCCTTTCTACGTCTCTCCATTTTTCTTCACTTTGCAGGATCACACTAATTAAGTCTACTCATTAGTTCATGTTTGTGCATGCAGCAAACCAATGTCATGCTATCTGAGTGCTAAATATCAGCTATTATGCTGTCACTTGAATCTGGAGCACAGGAAGCTGGTGACATGAACAGGGGGGTGTGTGCAGTGCAGGGTGTGCAGCCGTGTATTAAAACACTTGCTACTGTGTGTAGAGCCTGTGGTGACTATGTAATCCCTGCCCACGTTGGGAGCATCTTGTGGGTCTAATCTGGGCAGTATCTGGGTAATTTATCTTAGAAATACTATAAGGTGTAAGCTAAAAGCTCGTGTCTGAGGGCTGTCCTAGCACAGCTCTGGGTGGATGGATGTAGGTGACTGTAAATCACAGAATCATCAGGTTGGAAAAGACCTTTGAAGATCATCAAGTACAACCATTCCCATCCTGAGCCAAACCAGATCCCTCAGCACCTCATCTACCCTTTTTCTAAACACCCCCAGGGGTGGGGACTCAGCCCCCTCCCTGGGCAGCCTGTGCCAGGCCCTGACAACTCTGCCAGGGAAGAACTTTTCCCTCCCATCTGCTCTGACCCTGCCCTGGGGCAGCTTGAGCCCATTGCCCCTTGTCCCATCTCCTGTCCCCTGGCTGAAGAGACCATCACCCACCTCTCTGCACCCTCCTGGCAGGGCAGGGGAGGGGTGAGAAGGTCTCCCCTCAGCCTCCTCTTCTCCAGGCTGAACACCCCCAGCTCCCTCAGCTGCTCCTCAGAGGATTTGCCCTCCAGCCCCTTCCCCAGCCTGGTTGCCCTTCTCTGGCCTCACTCCAGGACCTCAGTGTCCTTTGATGGATCCTGAGACCTGGGGTAGGTGGGTTGGTGGTTCCTACCTTAAAAACCAGAAAAGCAGCAAAAGATTTGGTGTGGACACTTCCAGAGTTTGATCCAAATACCTGGGTCTGATGTATGTATTTTTGACCAGGAGGTTTCTAATAGGGCTTCCTTCCTGCTTTAGTGGAAGAACTTGCTCTTAATCAGCACCCAACAACTGCCTCAACTCATTTTGTCTGTGGGACTGAGTACAGATTAACCTGGGTTGTTATAACTAACGAGGCAGTTGGTGAGGGATGTTCTATACAACTTGCTCAGCATCTTTGCCATTGACATGGGAATAAAGCATCTTCTCCTGCAGGAATAGTAATTCCTGCCAGCCTGGGCCCTCTCCCCCCAGCCCCTGTGTGCTCTGCAGCTCCTGGCACCTGGCTGTGTGTGGGATGAATTATTGCTGCACATAGAGCCAGTGGTTGTGACTGCTGGTCAATTTATTCACAGGAGCTGGGTTAGTCCCTTCCTGGTGTAAATCAGCTCTCTGTCAGCTTGGGTAGGGCACAGCACTCTTCCCCATCTCATATGTGCCTGTGGGTGCTGCTTCTTAGAATCATAGAATGGTCTGGGTTGGAAGGGACCCCAAGGGTCAGAGAGCTCCAACCCCCTGCCACAGGCAGGGACACCAACCTCCAGGCCTGGAGCTACACAAGGTTGCCCAGGGCCCCAGCCAACCTGGCCTTGAACACCCCCAGGGATGGGGCACCCACCCCCTCTCTGGGCAGCCTGTTCCAGCCCCTCACCACTCTCTCTGCAAAGAACTTCCCCCTAATCTCTCATCTCACCCTTCCCTCCTCCAGCTTCACTCCATCCCCCTTGTCCTGCCAGTCTCTGCCCTTTAACAAGCTGATTCCCCTCCTGTTCCTCTGCTCCCTTCAGGGACTGGGAGGCTGCAATGAGGTCCCCCCACAGCCTTCTCTTCTCCAGGCTGAATCAGCCCAGCTCCCTCAGCCTCTCTCCCTAGGGCAGCTGCTCCAGCCCTCTGAGCATCTCCGTGGCTCCTCTGACCCCTCTCCAACAGTTCCACATCCTTCTTGTATTGGGGGCCCCAGCTCTGGACACAGGACTCCAGCTGGGGCCTCACGAGGGCAGAGCAGAGAGGGACAATCCCCTCCCTGTCCCTGCTGCCACCCCTCTGCTGATGGAGCCCAGGATACCATTGGCCTTGCGAGCTGCAAGAGCCACTGCTGGCTCAGGGGAAGTTTCTCATCCACCACAATCCCCAAGTCCTTCTCAGCAGGGCTGCTCTCAAGAAGCTCTTCTTCCCCCCAGCCTTTGAAATGACCCCCAATGTTTTGCACTGAAGTCCTGCAGAACTCCTTTAAGATTTCCTTCTGCTTACTGTGCAAACAGCCCCCAAAGTCCTCCAAGCAGGCTGAGAAGCTGCCACTGTGTAAACCACAAAGCAGCACCTCAACCAAAGGGCTGATTCCTTTCCCCACCGCCCGAGCGCGACCCCGCTCACCCAGCGCTGCCACTGAGCACAAACACCACGGTGGGCATTGCCCCACGCCTGGGGCAAGCTGTCCTCAGCATCCTGGGCAGTCCTAACCCCAATTATTTCTCTAACTGTGGAAACCCAATTATCTGCCTAGCTGCTGAGGTCAGAAGGGGAGGTAGTTAGGGGGATAAAACTTCCATTCCTACACCACCACCACCCCCCAGGCTTTGCTGTATTATTTTCTTCTATTATGTCTCTCTGTCAGAAGCCATTGCCTGAGGAAGTGTGTGGCCCAATCATCCCAAATGGTCCCTGCAGGATCCAGGTAGATTAATACTCGGTGAACTGGAGGGCATGTGTAGGGCATGTTGGGGATGACTGCTTTGGTGGGTCCATCCATCCAGAAACTGGAGCCCTGTGCTGCTTCCCCATCCCCTGGGTACAGTGCTGGGCATCCTGGGATGGTGAGGGCAGGGGAGAGGCTTTTCAGGAGCACCCTGTGCTCCCCATTCCCTTGTAGACCCTGGGATCTGCTGCCTACATGGCTCCTGTTGAAGGCAATGGAAGATGCATGGGCAACATGGAGCTGGGCACTGCAATCCCTGCTGACCTGCACTTGACATGTTGGGAAATGGCCTGGAAGTGTCCCCCTAAATCACCTCCCTGCACAAACCTCCCAGGCAGCCCTTACCCTCTCAGTGACACTGAGCCCCTTGGGGGTCCTGATATTTGGCTGGTGGTTGTATTTTTCTGTGGGTGGGTTCTGGGGGAGCAGGGGGGCTGCAGGGGTGGGGTGGCTGCTGCAAGAAGCAGCCAGGAGCTCTCTGCAGGCCCCACAGGGCAAACACCAGCCGGCTCAAGGCCGGAGTCGCTGCTGACCAAGGCCGAGCCCATCAGCCATGGTCACAGCACCCCTGGGAGTCACAGTGAGGAGACAAAACCCCACCAGCAGCCACTTTGTGCCCCCAGGGAAGGGAGTGAGAAGATGTGAGGAGCTGTGCAGGCACCAAGGGCAGGGAAGGGGGCAGGAGGCGCCCCAGGTGCCGGAGAGAAAGATGCCCCTGAGCCCCTGGAGAAACCCATGGTGGAGCGGGTGTCCCCCCACAGCCCATGGACAAGGCCCAGACCCCACCTGCAGCCCGTGGAGAGGCCCCAGGCTGGAGCAGGGGGAGACAGACAGGAGATGCTGTGACCCGTGTTGGAGCAAGGCCCTGCCAGCACCTGCAGCCCATGGAGAGAGACAGAGACACAGAGATGAGCGAGGGAGAGACCCACGCTGCAGCAGGATTGCTGGGGGGGCTTGTGACCCCGTGGGGGACCAGGCTGGAGCAGTCTGGGCCTGAGAGACATTCTGTGATTGATGGCTGCACCCACAGCAGTGACCCAGGCTGGGGCAGCTGGGGAAGAGCCGAAGCCCCATGGGAATGGATTCATGTTGGAGAAGTTCCTGGAGGATTGTCTGCTGTGGGTGGGACCCCACGGTGCAGCAGGGGAAGGGGGTGAAGAATGACCCCCCCACCCCCCAGCTAAGGAGGAGAACATCTTGTTGAGGAACTGACCCAAACCCCCACTGCCCCAGTCCCTGCCCCTCCCTGTGCCACAGTGGGGGGAAGAAGGGAGCGAAATCCTGACTAAAGGTCAGTCTGCTGAGAAGGGAGGGGTGGGGGGAGCTGCTTTAAGATCTGGTCACACTTCTCATCCCCTGACTCTGGTGTCACTGGGGGTGCAGGGCAGTGCCATCAATTAGAGAGTTTTCTGTCCTTTATCCTGTGCTGAGTCTGTTCTGCCCGTGACACTGACTGTGGAATGATCTCTCCCTGCCCTTATCTCCGCTCCTGAGCCTCTCAATATCTCTTTTCTCCCCTGTCCAGCTGACAAGGGGAGTGACAGAGTGACTTTGGTGGGTGTCTGGCCTCAAACCACCACAGTGGTGTACTGGAGGCAGAGGGGTGGTGGGGATCTGGCCTGCTGGTGCCATGAACGTGCCTCAGCCCAGGCTTACGTGCAGTGAGCAAACAGAGGGAAATTCATCTGAGATTTTAAACTGAATTCACTTTGCTGAGGGAGGTTATTTACATCCCCCAACCTGCTGTCTAGCTACCCACTGTCCTGATCAAAAATAAGCATGGAGCAGCTTCTCTGGGAGTGTGTTCAAGACAAGATCACATCTGTCCCCTACATTTCTTCTTTGTCTCTCACCAGACTTCTCCAGATGGCTTCCCTGGAGGAAGGGGGGGAGCCCAGCTTTCTAATTAAGAACCAGGAGAACAGTTGTCTTGGCAGCACCACTGGAAATTCGTTAGGGCTTCCTCACCTCCAACAAGCCAGCCCTGGAGCTGTACTGCGTGCACGGTGCCTGCCTTGTAGGGCAGGATGCTCTGCAGAGGTCTGATGTGGCCATGCACATCAATAATGGATGCAAAGAGGGGAAAAGCTGTGTGCAGTGCTCTCAGCAAAGAGTCAGAGCACAGGAAGGAAGGTTGGGGCTGCAGGAGGCCTGTTGGGGCTGCAGGAGGACTGTTGGGGCTGCAGGAGGACTGTTGGGGCTGCAGGAGGACTGTTTGGGATGCAGGAGGACTGTTGGGGCTGCAGGAGGACTCTTTGGGATGCAGGAGGACTGTTGGGGCTGCAGGAGGACTGTTGGGGCTGTAGAAGGACTGTTGGGGCTGCAGGAGGACTGTTGGGGCTGCAGGAGGACTGTTTAGGAAGCAGGAGGACTGTTGGGGCTGCAGGAGGACTGTTGGGGTTGCAGGAGGACTGTTGGGGATACAGGAGGTCTGTTGGGGCTGCAGGAGGACTGTTTAGGAAGCAGGAGGACTGTTGGGGCTGCAGGAGGACTGTTGGGATTGCAGGAGGACTGTTGGGGCTGCAGGAGGACTGTTTAGGAAGCAGGAGGACTGTTGGGGATACAGGAGGTCTGTTGGGGCTGTAGAAGGACTGTTGGGGCTGCAGGAGGACTGTTGGGGCTGCAGGAGGACTGTTGGGGCTGTAGAAGGACTGTTGGGGCTGCAGGAGGACTGTTTAGGAAGCAGGAGGACTGTTGGGGCTGCAGGAGGACTGTTGGGGCTGCAGGAGGACTGTTGGGAAAGCAGGAGGACTGTTTGGGATGCAGGAAGACTGTTTGGGATGTAGGACGACTGTTGGGGCTGCAGGAGGACTGTTTGGGATGCAGGAAGACTGTTTGGGATGTAGGACGACTGTTGGGGCTGCAGGAGGACTGTTGGGGATGCAGGAGGACTGTTGGGGAAGCAGGAGGACTGTTGGGATTGCAGGAGGACTGTTGGGGCTGCAGGAGGACTGTTGGGGCTGTAGAAGGACTGTTGGGGCTGCAGGAGGACTGTTGGGGCTGCAGGAGGACTGTTGGGGATACAGGAGGTCTGTTGGGGCTGTAGAAGGACTGTTGGGGCTGCAGGAGGACTGTTGGGGAAGCAGGAGGACTGTTGGGACTGCAGGAGGACTGTTAGTGATGCATGGGGCTGCTGGGGAGGATTTCTGCATCAGTGTGAAGAGCAAAGTGAAGCCTAGAGGAAGACCTGGGCAGGTTGTGTGGACAAGATCCCCAGGGTGACTGCATGGTTTGAGGGCTTGGGGGCTTTCATCTGCCTGAAAAATGAAGCATTTAATCTGGAAATTCACCTTTTCTTGTGTGTGTTCTCATGCAAACCAAGCTTTTTCTTTTTCCTCCTAAGGAAGGCAAATCCTTTGGAAAGTGGTTTTTTTTTCATTGAGTTGAAAGTGAAGATGAAAAATTTTAGATGAGTCTTGTGGGGAAGTCCCCAGTGTGGTTTCAAAGGAAGCAAAGCAATTTAAAGTTGAATCTGACCAGAGTCAGCAGAGAAAACTCAGTTCTAGTGGAGGTGATGTGCCCAGACTTCTGTGCCTGCATGGGGAAGGGGTGGCTGGAGAAAGGGAGGTTTTCCCAGCTCTTCACTGTTTTGGTGTGAAGAACTGAAAGAAGCTCTACAGCAGCCAGCTCAGCAGACATGGACAATGTAAAAGCCATAGGGGATGTTTGTGGGGACTGAGAGAGTTGCTGAGTGAGAAGGAGAGTGTGGTGTGGCCAAGAGCATCCTTGTGCTGCAGGGAGCTGGAACCCAGATGGGTTAATCTGCTGTCTTACCTTGAGGTCAGTGGGCTGGCAGTGATTTACTCAGCTCAGCCTCAGAGCTGAGACCAGTATAAACCCAATCTGATCTCCTCAGGGAGGGGATTGTCCCTCTCTGCTCTGCCCTGGGGAGGCCCCAGCTGGAGTCCTGTGTCCAGAGCTGGGGCCCCAGGACAAGAAAGATGTGGGACTGGTGGAGGGGGGTCAGAGGAGCCACGGAGATGCTCAGAGGGCTGGAGCAGCTCCCCTATGGAGAGAGGCTGAGGGAGCTGGGCTGGGTCAGCCTGGAGAAGAGAAGGCTGTGGGGGGACCTCATTGCAGCCTCCCAGTCCCTGAAGGGAGCAGAGGAACAGGAGGGGAATCAGCTTGTTAAAGGGCAGAGACTGGCAGGACAAGGGGGATGGAGTGAAGCTGGAGGAGGGAAGGGGGAGATGAGAGATTAGGGGGAAGTTCTTTGCAGAGAGAGTGGTGAGGGGCTGGAACAGGCTGCCCAGAGAGGGGGTGGATGCCCCATCCCTGGGGGTGTTCAGGGCCAGGTTGGCTGGGGCCCTGGGCAACCTTGTGTAGCTCCAGGCCTGGAGGTTGGTGTCCCTGCCTGTGGCAGGGGGTTGGAGCTCTGTGACCCTTGGGGTCCCTTCCAACCCAGACCATTCTATGATTCCTTCCAGCTTGCATGGTTGCTGGAAAACAAACATGGCTGGTGACTACAGATGTTGATGCTTGCCCCATCCCAGAGTTGCTGGAGGTGTCTTTGGCCCTTCTGTAGCCAGTGGCTGAACTTCTCACCATATGTGAAGCCAAGATGTTTCCAGATTAAACTTCCCTGACCTGGGACCTCTTATCAGGAGTCATTGATATGATTGGAAAGCTGGAGACTGCTCCAAGGGGGGTGAGGGGGAAAGGAGCAGGGTAAGTGGGAATGGAGTGAACATCAGCTGTCTGCTCCTGCAGCAGCTGCTGTGGGGCTGTCAGGAGCCGTCAGTGTAATTATGGAGAATTGCTGCAGGATAAACATCACTGTATTTGGAGGAGTAATTGTGTGGCAGCCTCAGGTTCCTTTCAGCATGTCAGGTAGGCACCAATTTTAGCTCCTCACGCCTTGACAAGCTCAGATGCTCGGAGGGAGCACGCTCTGTCCTCCCCTCTCTGCTTCCATCACCAGTGACAGCCAATGAGTACATGCCTCCTCCGGCTTGTCCTCTCCTCCAGTGACCATAAAACACTATCCCAGCAGACACAAGTGACATCCCAACAGGGCCAGGGTTTCCCTGTTCCTCCAGGGAAGGAACAAATTGGGCTGCGTGATAAAGACAACCAAAGTCTGAGCCAAAAGCAGCTTTCACTTTGGCAGGAAAAAGCAGTCTAGCAATTTTTTTCATGTCATAATTTGCCTTTTTCTTTACATTCTTGGTAGTAATTGTGGTAAATAAAAAGCCTGTTTGTGTAATTGTAAACAACTTCCTGCTGGTTTGAGGAGAAAGTCTGGCTAAGGCATGAGGCAGGGCTGCTGGAGACCCAGATTTCATGTACTGAGGTGTTTCTTCTGCAACTAGCAGCAAAGTCCAATCTCCCCCACCCTCTGGCATGTCCCATCTATAAAGAAAAAACACATGAGAGTGGAGGAAAAGCCAAATAAACCAAGGATGCAGTGAGAATAAAATCCAACAGGTGTAAATCATAAGTAATACCGTAAATAGAGGATCTCTGGCAGGCTCCATACACCTGGGTAAGGACTGGGACTGATTTCCTTATGAAGAATGGGTGCAAACTAGACCTGTGTGAAGGGTGTGCATACCTGTGTCCTTGCTGGAGCTTGCTCTGCAGCACAGAGTGACTGAGGGGTGCTCCCTGCTGTTGGGAGAGACTTGGAGCTGAGTCTAAACTTGGGTCTACCTGAAACTCAGGGTGAGACCAAAGCTAAGTGGCCCTGGGACAAACCAGTGCTTTAAGTGGGGAGGGGAGTAGGGAAGGCTTGAGAGAGCAAAGGGAGGTAAACAGAAATACATATGGATAGCCAAGCCATAAAATATCATAGGTAGATAATTACCTGGTAGCTGGATGTGCCACAGGAATATGAGTGATAGCTGGATAGAGATGAATAGATAAATGGGTGTGGAGAGATGGTAGAGAGTAATCTCTTGTCTGTGTAATTCACAAGAAAAAACACTCAACAGACACCCACATGTGTGTACAGTTGGTAAATTTTGTACAAATCCTGTTAAAAACTTTGAATAACTTTGTTTATAAAACCTTTGCTGCCTTGGTGTTCAGCACTGAGGAAGAACATGGGAGTTGGGAAGGTTGTCTTCATACACAGCAGCTTACAAGGCAACAGGGATGTGTCCAAGGCTTTTACTTACAACAGTGTGGTTTGGGGGTTGCATCAGTGGCCCAGGAAGGAGCCTGTTGCCACCCCCTCCCCTCTGTGCAGTCTCCATCCTGCTGGCTGTTTCAGCAAGGGACTGGGATGGATGGTGTCCCAGCTGGAAGGAGCCCTTGCAGTGCCTGTCTCCCTGGCAGGTGGGTGCAGGACCCTGGGGAGAGCAGGGCTGCTGGCACAGAGCTGAGCTGGGGGCTTATTGATGGGCACAGGGAGAGAATGTGGAAGGTCTAGTTTATTCTGGCAAAGTTAAGAGAAAATGGGATGAAGAGGAGAGCAATGTTTATGGACAAAAAATGTGATAATATAGCCCAAAACCCTGTGATGCTGAGTGCTGTGGTCAGACCTCAGGAGAGGTCTCTTCTCCAGCAGCCAAGCTGTGTGCAGACACCCCCCACCCCAGTCTCCTGATCTTCTCCTGAGCACCAGCCCCATGCAGCAGAAGGTTGTCCTGGGAGCAGCCCACTGGTCCCCAGCTCCCCCTGGAGTATCCACCGCGTCTCTGATGTAAGGACGTGGGGTTAGTGCTACCCCAGCCCACGTTGCTGGAGAAGGAGACTCATCCTGGGAAGCTGCCTGTCAGGAAAACCCTGACATGTGCTGCTGACAGAGATTAATTTCTCATTAGAGAGATCTCTCTGATTCCATTAAGGGAAACACTGAACCACCTAACAAATCTGCTGACCCAGTTCAGGCTGTTTGCTTGTCAGCCAAACTAATGCACCCTGGCACTTCCCAAGTTAATTTGCTGCCCAGGTTAGCCAGCCTTACAGCTCTGACACCTTAGAAATCATGTTTCTTAACAAAAAAACCCTCCCAGTGTTTGCATATAGATATTGGTAACATCACACCCCCCCACGTGCTCTGTGTAGCTCAGAGACTTGATGAGAAGCTGGAACAAAAATCAAGTTGGAGAGAAGACAGAGCTGTCCCCCCTGTGCATCAGGGGGATTCCAGCACATCCCAGCAATGATCTCCAGTTAAATATTTGCACTGCCTCTGCACAGTTGGGGTCATCTCTAAGTTCCTCTAATCTCTTCATCTGTCTTTCTTTTAGAAGATTGACTAAGCATCTAGATCTTGGGCTGGAGCAGAGAAAGGATGTGCCCACAGCAAGTCTGTTGGGAGCAATTACTACTGATGAGTTTAGCCTTAATTTGTTGCAAGGGGGTGGGGGAGGAAGATGATCAAAAGGAAATTTTTCCTCTGCTGCAGGAAAAGCAGATAGAAGGGATGAAAACTGGGGGGGAAGAGCTATTTTGTTATGCAGATGTGTCAGCTTTTTGAAGAGCAGGCATTGATCATTATGGTAATAGCAGGGCAGCAGGTTGGAGCAGCTTTGTGAGAGTGGTGGAGGAATAAGGATGCTCAGTGAGGATGCTCTTGGCTCTCAGCAGCTTGTGGTGGGGTTTTACACGGTCCTGTGGCTGCATGGTGCTGCCACAGGCTCCTTTTCTCTAGAGACTCTAGGAGAGAATTTCATCCAAACTCTTTGCTCCCCCCTCTCCTTTCACTTGTGATCTACATCAAAGCATCCAAGAACTATTTGGGGCTCCACTAACTGCAGAGTGAGTTGGTTCCTCCCAAAGCAGAGATCTATAGAGACCAGCTCCTCCTTACAGGCAGGGCTGACACATCAGCCTCTCCCAGGAAGGTGGGAGATGGAGCCTGCAGAGCTGGAGCCCGTGCTGCCATCCCTGGCAGAGACACTCCTGGAGAGCTGATGGTGGGTTCCCCTGCCTCCCACCTCATACTTCTAGGAGCAGAATCCTCTTCCTAACATCCCTACCTGTGCCCTTTTCTGGGCCAAGCTGTGCTGCTGGTCACAGAATTGTAGGGGTTGGAAGGGACCCCCAGAGATCATAGAGTCCAACACCCCCCTGGCCAAAGCAGGGTCCCTAGGACAGGGTGTCCAACACCCCCCTGGCCAAAGCAGGGTCCCTAGGACAGGGTGTCATGGGAGACAGTATCAAAAGCCTTGATGCTGCGAGCTCCTTGAGTGCCATCCCCATGAGGCTGCATGAGGGAAAGAAAACCAGGGGTACCGGTACCCTGTGGCTCCATCCCAGCAGCAGCACTGAGATGCTCCAGCAGTGAGGAAGCTGGTGCTGCTGGAACAGAGGGCTTGCACTGGGATGTGCAGGAGCTCTTGCTTCCAGATGGCAGCAGGGGCATGAGCCCATGTGGGTGATGGGAAGGTGGTATTTGATGACCCCCAACTCTTCCCTAGTCTGGCTGAGCTGCCCTTCCACCCCATCCATTACCCCCCACTGCAATGTGATGCAGACACTGGTACCAATTTACTTGATAAATTCTGCTGCTTGTTATTTGAGGGATAGGACAGGCCTTGCACTTTGGGGAGATTAATTTTTGATTTATTGGTGGCTACAATGATTTATTCTGATCCTTCCCCAGGGGAAAGACAGGGCTGTAAATATTTTAACTGCCGTTAGCTGGTGACAAGAAGCATTGCTGGATGGTAACGGGGTGGGTATGGGATTGAAATCATAGCAGCCTTTCTACTAAATTACTTAGAGGCACCTCCAAACGTCTGCTGGTCTGTTTGAACAGAGGTGGGGGGAAAGAAGCCCTGCCACATGTTAAATTGGTATCTTATTAACTGAGACGACGTTCTTGGCTTCCTCCATTTGCCCTCGGAGCTGCTGCTTGCAGTGAATTGAATTTTGAAGTGGGATGCAGCCTTGCTAAGAGCACATTGTGTTTCCTAGAGAGAAATAGAGGCAGCTAATAGGAACTGCATTTAGAACAGGCCAAATAACCAACTGGAACCTCCCCCCCCCAGCAAGGGCCCATTGGAGCTCTTCTGCTGCTATCTGGGATCTCAAAGTGCTTTACAGAGGGGGTGAGCATCCCTCTGTCCCCGTTGTATGGGTACAAGCCAAAAAAGGTGAACAATGAGATCACTTAATGAACCAGCAGCAGAACTAGGAGAGGCCCATGGGTCTCCTGAGATACTGGCCAGTGTCCCATCTGTAGGATCCCAGTGCTGCTCAGGAGTCCCAAAGGTGGTTTTAATCACTTGGACAGTTCTCAATTGCCAAGGAAATGCCCCAAAACTTTCTTACTTGACCCCTGCCTGAGCTGGACTTTGACTCCAGCTGTTGTGGCACAATCCCTGCTGTAGAGGGGCAGGGGGGGAATCCCAGGACAGTCTCCAGTGAAGGTGAGAGCCCATGGTGCTCCCTGGTCCTCCAAACAGGAGATCCCACTGGTGCTTCCTTGATGCTGTGCTGTATCCATGCTGTGAGGAATGGCATCAAAGAGAAGCTGTATCCAGCTCTTGGGGGAGAGAAAACACACAGTGTCTCCTGCTAAATGATGCAAAATATGCAAATAAGTTTCTTTTTTTAAAGACATGCTTCATGCCCCTCTCTTGAGTTTCCTTCAGGTTCCCTCTTTCTGTCCCTACACACAAGGACAACGCTGGCACACCTGTGCTGATGGTTGGTGATGGCAGGTAGCTCCTTGGTGTGTCCCCATGCAGGGTGAGGTTTGTGTCCTGGCTCTCTCCCAGCACCACAAATCAACCCTCTCCCATGCCCTGCTGAGATGTGTCCAGTTCTGGGCTCATTGGGATCAAACAGACAGGGATCTCCTGGAGAGAGTCCAGAGGAGGGACAGAGATGCTGAAGGGCCTGGAGCATCTCCCCTGAGAGGAAAGGCTGAGTGAGCTGGGGCTGTTCAGCCTGGAGAGAAGAGACTGAGAGGGGATCTTATCAATGGGGATCAATATCTTCAGTATGGGATACAGGGGGAATGGGCAGCCCCTTCTCGGTATCTGTGGGGACAGGACAAGGGGCAATGGTTGCAAGTTGGAGCACAGGGAGTTCCACACCAAGATGGGGAAGAACTTGTGTAGCTCCAGGCCTGGAGGTTGGTGTCCCTGCCTGTGGCAGGGGGTTGGAGCTCTGTGATTCTTGGGGTCCCTTCCAACCCAGACCAGTCTGGGATTCTATGACAGTGCAGCATCATCACGACAGCTCCCAACCCATCCAGCTCTGGCACTGAGGAGTTGGGAGGGCTCAATGACAGGCAGCAGAGTGGTGGCATCCCCTTCCCCTTCCCTTTCCTCTTCCCCTTCCCTTTCTTTTGCCTGAACAGAGAATAAAATTCTTTCCTCTTTCTGCTAAATTAGAAAGAAGGAAAAAAAACCAAACCAAAACCCCACCCCAAAATAAAACAATGCTTCTCTTCCCCCTAACAATAAGTATCTTGGAGGAGGAAAAAAAATGACTGGAGCACTGGAGATAAAAGAACGGCTGTTAAATGAAAATGTCGAGGCAGAAAGGCATTAGACAGCACTAGTAATTGTTAATTTGTACTCAGATTTAGTATGAAAGGGCTTTTATTACTTCAGATATGCATTTATTCTGGTTTTCCATTTGGAGCAGTAACACGCAGATGAGCTTTCAACCCCCCAAGGTATTGGGTGAAATAAAAATAAAAAATAAATCCTTTAATGGATTTTTCAAGTCTCTAGTGCTGGCAACCCCTTTTTTTGTTGTTGTTTTGTTACTGTTCAGAGCAATATAGTGTGCAATTACAGCAGCACGATGGGCTGAACCCCTCGGGGAGGGGAGGTATCGCTGTCGGGGGCAGAGTGCTGATGGGGGGGGTCGCAGGCAGGGTCCCCATGGGGGGTCTGGGACTTGTAGCAAGTAGGAGACAGCCCCTGCACTGGCCATCTCATGCTATACACAGCCAATTTAACCCCCACACCCAGTAATTTCTGCTCTGTCATAGGTGGGGAGTGAAAACAGCAGCTTATTTGTGTTGGAGCCACGGGAGTCGCTGGCAGGTCCTGACCCACACCAGCATCCCCAGATCCCAGCCCACTGGGATTCCAGGCCCATTGCTCTCCATCCACTTAATTTTTTAAATCCATCCAATGTTTATTTTTAGCTCCTCTGCCCTCCCACCCACTGAGAGGTTGAATCCCTGCCCACGGCAACTAAGACAAGTAGTAGCCCTGGGTGCTCCTCACAGCCACAGTGATGCTGGTGCATGTGTGGCTGTGCCTGAGGAAAGGTGAGGGAGCTTGAGGGGAGTTTTCTGCCATGTCTGAATTTCATTTTATTATTTTATTCTTTTTTTTTCCTGCAAGAAATATTCTGGTTTAAATGGGAATCGATTCAGGGAAGTCTGACAGATGAATACTGTAAACAAGATCAAATTAATTTATGACTGTTGTCCCATCTAGCTTGATAATCAATGAACTGTCAGGGGGAAGATGCTGGAATGGTGAAGGGCTGGGTCTGTATCAGCGAAAGGAAAAGTCAAATCAGGTACTGTTGGATGCTCTCAGGTACTGTTGGACACTCTCAGTTACCTCTAAGACATGTGCAGGCTGGAAAATCACTTGATTTACTGACTTCCCCTGAAGCTGACTACTGGCACAACCTGCACACCACCTCCCGTTGCGACTGGTGAGATTTATGGGCGAGTACTGGGATCCAGGAGTAGCTGTTTCCCTGTGATATTTGCTTACACTTTGCATCTTTTCCCAATTACTTGTGTCGCTTCAATACCTGTGGCCCCCACCTCTGTGTCTGGGTAGTGTCTCCTCCGGGATGCTCGTGCTGGGAAGCCCCGTCCTGCCCCAGCAGACACCAGTTTGTTGGCTGTGTAGGCTCAGCCGTTGCCATCTCATTAATGATCTGTGTGTGTCCTGCAGCTTTATGATCTGCTATTCTCTCTGAAGAACTCTCTTTTCTTACAAGTTTGTGGCAGAGGCTCCCAGCGGGTGGGTTTTACTGCCTGAATCACAGGGTTGGGACAGCCTCATCTGGTCCATTAACAAGTAATCACTTTCTTTCCAGCCAGATTCCAGTTGCATTTGCTTCTCATCTTGTTTTCTTTCACTGTGAGTGAGCTTTCACTTGTGTAATGCAGTGTCAGGGATAAAAGCCAGCCCTGCCCTTGCTGTCCCCAGTCCCTGTCAGCCATTTGGTTTCTCTGAACCAAAGGGGATTCATCTCATCCAGCCTTGGGGTTGGACAAGGGTGTAAGCAGAAGACTTGTCTTTTAGGATGCCAGTGGGACACCTATCCCAGGGTAGGCATATCTACTATATCCATCTATATATCATCAGCACCGCAGACATAGAGACCCAGGTGCTGGCACAATGAAAAGTGTTAACACCTAAATACTTTTCAAACATCCTACAAACTCCTTGATACAAGACACCCCCCCATTTCTCTCAGGATGGCCCCAAGACCCCTCTGATCCTCAGATGCCCCCCTCCTCCTCCCCCCCTTTATTTCACATTCACACCCATGGCGCTCAGTGCCTGCAGACAGGATGCCAGAGTCAATACTTGCTCAGGAGATCAGACAACCAGAACCATGCCTTCTGGCCTCAAAAGCCCATTAGTTAATCCCAGCCTTCATCATCACTCTGCACCAGAGCTCAGAGACCCTGGGAGAACCAGGGCTGCACAAGCATCACCCCTCTGTGATGCCTTGAGCATCCTTCGCCGTGCCCGGCCAGCGATAAACATGTCAGCTGCACTAAGCTTGCAAGGATCGATTTCCTTCACAGGATCAACAAAGCAATTTGCTGTCTAGGCCTTGTTCTGTTGTGAATAATAAGCAGCCATGGAAGTTTGGCCTGTGTAACACCTTGTGCACTTGAAATTTGGAAACCACTGGGGCCTGCATTAGGCAGTAAAGGCAGGGAGCATTGAAACATGGAGGGGGGGGGTGTGAAAGGAAGGAGGGGAGTTCCAGCTGCTGATTGTCAGCAACATCATCCATTAAGGGTTCTTCAGATCCTCAAGTGCTGTGGGCAAACAGAGTGCACTAATTCAGTGGGGTGCAGAAGTGCCTCTGCAGCAGGAAGCTGGCAGTGTTGGCTCTGCCCTCCAGCTGCCTGCCACCCACGACTAGTCCTACACATCACTGCAGAACAGCTTGGGTTGCTTTAGGTCATAATCTTATCTTGGGTGGAAACTCTCTCCTTAAAAGCTTCCTTTTTTAATCAGTCCTCCTCTCCTACCTGAGGGCGTGTGCAGCTTTGCAGGGCAGGGGATGCTGAGCAGCTGGGCTGCACAGGGCAGGGCATCTCCATTCCCACAGATCTCTGGAACAAGAAGAAACTCCCAAGGCCAGATCTCTTGTCATCCCCTCCAAAACCATCTTCTCACCCATGGCTGGAGGGCACTTAGCTCTGGCCATCTCCCCATGCACAGCCCAGGCAATGGGAAAGGTGTGATTCTCTACTGGACCCACCATCACCCTGCTAGACCTGTGCCAGTGAGCCCAGCAGTGAAAATGCTAAACCTGGGTCCCCCTTAAGCAACTGTACAAGCTCATCAAGTCCCTTCAGCCACAACCTGTGCAGAAGGCAGCTTTTGGTTGGTGTACCCAAAGCCTTGTGTCACCAGGGGACACATCCAGAGCCCAGTGATGTACACACAAGGTCGAGGTGTAAAGCCCCATGGCCTGTGCCTGTGGTGGTGGCTCTGCCTTGGATTGGGTGTAAACTCACCTGCTGTTGGCAGAAGGTTGCATGATTAACCCAAAACTTAGAGAAAGAGCATGAAGAAGGCCCAATGCACATATCAAACCATGTGTGTTCCCAGGGCCAGTTGTAGAAGTCCTGCCTGAGAGCCTCAGGAGACACCCTGAGCTCTCTCTTTGACAGCAGTGTTTTGTCCCTTTTGCTCTCCAGAGTGTTTTCAGCATACCAACATCAGTCCATTAACATTGAACCCAGCCCTCCTTCCCCTTAGCAACAGCATCAATATTTATGATGTGTAGCTAATGCAGTCTACTTCTATGATTTCTAGGATTTCAGGTGGGAATTCTTTGTACAAAAGACCTCTATTACCTTTCAGTACAGGATGCTGCTCTTCACCTGCAAAACTAGCGTTATCCATGACCTTTCCTTTACAAGCCAGCTCGTGTTGAGGAGCCCCAGCCTGTGGCTGCTTCTCAATCAAGGGCAATTTAAGTGGGAATATGAGTACCAAACCCCATCTAATCATAGAATCATAGACTGGTCTGGGTTGGAAGGGACCCCCAAGGGTCACAGAGCTCCAACCCCCTGCCACAGGCAGGGCCACCAACCTCCAGGCCTGGAGGTTGCCCAGGGCCCCAGCCAACCTGGCCTGGAACACCCCCAGGGATGGGGCACCCACCCCCTCTCTGGGCAGCCTGTTCCAGCCCCTCACCACTCTCTCTGCAAAGAACTTCTTCCTAATATCTCACCTACACCTTCCTTCCTTCAGCTTCACTCCATCCCCCTTGTCCTGCCATTGTCTCCTAATACTAACTACTCAGCTTGGGCAGGTTTCTGTAAGTGCCTGAAAAGGATCAAGCCTAGTGATTAATTAATCAATAACCTATACACAGGCTTTGGTGCAAGTCCTGTGTGCTTGTGTTACTCTGTTGCCTTCAGGCACACACAATGGTCAGTTGGGTGCTCTCAGGGTTGGCTTGATCAGCCTCTTTTTCCTGACAGAGACATGTGAAAGACTAAAATCTGTAGTGCTTGGGGGAGGTCAGTGGTGATGGAGGGAGACTGATGTGGGTAAACGTTTGGTCCTTGACTATTGGATGGGGCTGATGAATGGTTGGTCTTAAGAAATTAATCAGGATTGGAAATGTTGTGGTGAGCAGGCTGGGAAGTGCCTGGGAGAGGAGTGCTAGCTGTGAGACAGCTCTCAAAGGCAGGGACCAGGCACCCCTGTGTCAGGGATGGGCTGCAGCAGCTCCTGAGGGTGGAAGTATGTGTAAATACCTGCTGTATCTTCTCTGGGCTCTTCTCACCATCCCCACAAGCTGACATCAGGACATGGCAGCTCTGCTGACACAGTTTCATGTGGTTTTCCTGCTGTTGTTCAGTGAGGACTTCAGTTTTTAAAGGGGGTGACTTGGAAAGGGTTCATCCTTCCTGGCAGCAACGGCTTTCTGAGGGGAATCCTTTCTAGCTTGCTGCCTGCCACAGGAATGATGGGAAAAATGGGAAAAGGGGTTTTTTTCTTATTCATATAAAAAGGATGTTCAGCAAGAATGGTGTCTTCAAGTCAAGCAGAAACATTGCTGAGTGTTGATCAAGTCCCATGTGCTTTACTTTCATGCAGATGTGGCCATTTAAAGGAGGAAGCCAAATACTTTTTATGACCCAGTACAAATCCCACACCTCCCCCCTTCCTTCCTTGCTTTTCCCAATGAACTGTCTGTGCAACTTTTATCCTGGGCTTTCCCTGTTGTCCCTCACTTCTGCTGTCTTCTCTGGACCCTTTCATGCATTGGTGGCTTATAGAATTCCAGAATTTCCCACCAGGAGATTGCTTGAGGATTGACATGTACCAGGCATAGGACAACCAGCTCTTGGCCCTGAAGCCCCATGGAAGGCACTGGGGACAAGGCAGCTGTTATTGAGCAATGCCCCAAACGCTGAGAGAACCTACAAAGATCCCAGGATGGGATGTTTTGGTCACAATGCATCCTTTGGATTCCAAACTCCCTGCTGCTCCAGCAAAGCCCCTGCCCCTTTCTGTCTAGAGCATCTAGCAGCCAAAACCCAGAATGCAAGTCATTAAAAACAGTTGACTGATGATTATGTTGCCTCTCTTTTAATTAAAAGCCTGGCATTTACAAATCAAAAATACCCACACTGGGATTTTTCCTGCCCTGGTATTTTAAATAATAATTGTTAATTATGAATTATTAATTGTTAATGAATGCTTTTCACATCTAAATGTCTTCCTTCCAGACAACCCTGTAAAATCATTCACTATAACTGTGAGAAATTTGCTAGGCTAGTGATAGTGGTGAAAGTCTTGGGTCCTCCTGGGGCTCCTGTGGAAATGCAGCAGGTCCTAATACTTGGCCAGACTTTTCACCAGGGCAGGTGCCTTTGGGTTGGCTCTTTGGGTGTGCTTGGTTACCTCTGCCTTCTTGAGCAACTACAGGCAGCCCCTTTTGTTCCTGCTGTCTGCATCACCTCTCCCCACCTCCCCATGACCAAACTGCAAATGGAGGGGCTGAAGACATCCCCTCCTGCACTGAGTGGTGGTGTGGGTTGCCAGATGTGGGGTCAGAGGAGCCACAGAAGGGAGAATTTAACCTTGAGCTTGAGACCAACATGTCCAAGTGAAGAGCCTAAGGTTCAGCTCTAAAATGTTGATCCCAGCTCAAGGACTTGGTGAGGTGAAGTTCAAGAATGCTTAGCATGGAACAGTCTTCTTGACTTCACTCTACAAAGAGAACTGTAGAGGAGCAGTTCAGTGGCAGCCCCTGCTGCTTGGCAGCTCCTCCAGCTCCAGGAACACATTGTTGTCTTTGTCACCTCATTGGCTTCTTCCAGGTCACCTTTTCCATGTAGGATTCATAACAAAGTTTGCCAAATGTTTTTGCCAACTCAGTGGAGAACAATAGCCTGGTTTCCCTGGGACTGGCCTGTAACATTTCCCTCCATGAGATGCAAAACCTTGGGCAAACTGCCTGAGATGCTGACTGCTGCACCTCTAGCATGTGCTGTCAGCCCCACTGAGTGGGCAAAGAAGATGCTCTTGTGGGTTGTGTGGTTTCCTTTGCTGTGGCTCACTCTCTGCAGGATTTCTCACCTGAATGTCTGCTAGAGGGGGTTACAAGATGCTCCAGTGCTGCACACAGTTCTGGTTTTCTCCTTTCTCCTGTCCAGCAAGTGTGCTTGAGGCAGAGATTGGTGTTTTGCTGCAATCTAGTGGTGTAGCACATGGAACAGACTCCAGGCTGAAGATGGGCTCCCAGGCAGGTTTTTTCCAGGCAGAGACAGGCTTCTGCAGGAGTTAAGAGGTATTTGTGTGTATGTGCTCTATGCTGACAAGGAAAACAAAAGCAATGTAGATTATAAACCTCCTTTGTATCAAGCAATAGAGAAGATGGGTCCTGCATAAGACAACGTGGAGCAGAAAGGTGTTTCAGCCTTTTAAATTTGCCATCTGGAAAGTGCTGGAAATCTTTAGGCTTTATGATGGGGTGATGTTAATGAGTCCTGGGATAATGAGCAGCTATAGAAATAAAGATGATAAAAGCACAGGCAAGCTGGCCTAGTCTTTTCCAGCTGAGCAAGCCCTGACTCCTCTAGCAGTAAAATAGTAAAGGGAGGTGTGTGGTACCCCTCAGGTCAGTAGAAGCACATAAAGGGTGCGATGAGAAAGAGATGGAGATGTGCAGGGGAAAGGTAAAGGGTTTTCTGCCCCTACTTGGCACCCTGAGGAACTATAAGGGAATCACATAATTTGGCTTTCCCTTGAGAAATATCTTCTTTACCTTCAACTATTTCCCATCCCCTCCTGTAAAACTGGTGGCTTGAGATGGTTGGTGCTGGTGAGCACAGGGATGCAAAGCAAATCTTCCAGGGAATGGGCAAGGACACTGGGCAAAGCTGCCTGGACTTTTGTATCTGTGATCTTGAAATCTGTCTGGAAGGAGCAGTATCAGAGCAAAGCTTTGTTTACACTGAGCTCCTTAATATTTCATGGTAAACCAGTGTTAGACACAGGAGTCTCCAGGAATGCCTGGAGCTGTGCAACAGAGAGGATTCAGTGGCCTGGGTGGCTGCCTACCTGTCATCCATGCCAGAACTAGTTTGGTCCCCTCTGCTGATAGCACCCCTTGGCCCCCAAAGTATCCTCCTCACAGACAGCATCCTACTGAATGGTTCCCTGGACCAGGTCCAGAGCTGTCAGCCTGGGCCTGCAAACTGTGGGAAGGAATTTGAGACAGGAAGAGAGGGGTTATTCGAGGGAATTTTTAGGGAACCATCTGCTTTGGGGTGCTGTTTTGCAAACACTTCTCAGGGGGAGGTCAGTTAGTCTCCACAATGGTTTGGAACCAGAAATAATGATGAAACATTTCAGAATTTAACTCCACCTCTGTTTTGGAGTAAGGGCAGCCTTGGCTGTCTCAACCAGGAAAATAAGGGTCTAAATCCAGGTAAAATATGGATCTAAAAGTTGCAGGAAACCTTTCCCAGAATGGAGGCTGGGAAATCTTAGGACTGTTCCCTCTGTTAGGAAAGCCCTGAGCCCCAGAGTCAGGGGGGCTGCTTGTGGGCTACATGGATTCCTGTGAGGCCAGGGACATCATTCAGTCCTTGCACCTTCTGTTTGGGAGCTATTGGTTGAGGTTTAACACTTTTGAAGGTGGATGGTGGTAGAGCTGGAAAATGATGTGGAACACTCTTTGGAATGTTCCTTTGGATAGGAAAGCCCAGAGCCACAGGGTCAGAGGGGCTGTGTGGGCTGCATGGAGAGGTTTCAGGCCAGGAACATAATTCAGTCCTCAATTCTTTGGTTTGGGAGGTAATACAGGACTCTTAGCATTTTGGATGGTGGGTTCTTTCACTGTAACAAAGTTATGGGAAGTTAATTCTCTGGACAAGGAAAGCCCTGATCCTCAGAGTTACTGGGGCTGCTGTGGGCTTCCTGGGGAGGTTTCTTTCCAGGCACATCTTTTGCTGCTTGCAACTTTGTTTTGGGAGATATTGTTGGATGTTCAGCATTTTTATACAGTAAAACAACTCACTGTCCAAAATGTGATGTAAAGTTATTCCCTGGACTAGGAAAGCCCAGAGCCACAAGCTACTGCAGCTGCTGGTGGGCTACCTAGGGAGGTTTCAGGCAAGGAGCAAGTTTTAGTGCTGGCACCATTACTGGTGCAGCTTGTGGGCTTCCTGTGGAGATTTCTTTCCAGGCACATCTTCTATGGCTCACAATAGCTTTTTGGGAGGAATTGTTGGACATTTAGCATTTTGGACAGGGGAAGCTGTAGTATAAGATGGTCATTGAAAGTTACTTCTATGGACTGGGAAAGCCCTGAGCCCCAAAGTTACTGCAGCTGCTGGTGGGTTATGTTTCAGGCAAGGAACAGGTTTTAGTGCTGGCACTTTTGTTAGGAGAGCTATAGCTGGGTATTTAGCATTTTGGATGGGGGCTGCAGTAGTGTAAGAAAGAGATGGAAAGTTACTCCTCTGGATTACACAATCACAGAATCACTAGGTTGGAAAAAACCTTTGACATCACTGAATCCAACCATCCTTTTCCTCTACTAAACACATCCCTAAGCACCTCATCTACCCATCCTTTAAATACATCTGGCATCAGTGACTCAGCCACTTCCCTGGGCAGCGTGTTTGAATGTCCAAAAACCTTTTCAGTGAGGGATAATTATGAATAAATAGGAAGCCCTGAGCCCCAAAGTCAATGGGGCTGCTGGTGGGCTCCCTGAGACGGTGTCAGGCCATGAACTTCTTTACAACAGGGGCTGCCATAGCGTAAGAAAGTCATGGAAAGTTACTTCCTTGGACTAGGAAAGCTCTAATCTGCAAAGTTACTGGGGCTGGTGATTGGCTACCATGGGTGGTTTCAGGCCAGGAACATCTTTAGCTCTGGCATTTTGTTAGGGGATTATTGCTGGATGTTTAACATTTTGGATGCTGGGCTATCTTTCTGGAAGAAAGCGATAGAAAGTTGCTTCCTTGGATTAAGAAAGGCCTTGCCTGCAAAGTTACTGTCATCACTTCTTGGCTACCTGGGGAGTTTTCAGTACTGGGACCTTTGCTTTGGGAGGTATAGCTGGAAGTTTAGTATTTTGTAGGGTTGGGTTTTTAGTGTGAAAGCGATGGGCTGTGATGTTCCTTCTCTGGACTAGAGAACTCTGATTCGCAGTGTTAGAGTGGTCTCTTCTGGGCTGTCTGGGAGCTCACAGGCTAGGAACATCTTTTAGTGCTCTCACCTTCCCTTTGGGAGGTATTGCAGGACGTTTACCCTTTTGGATGGTGGGTTGTCCCCAGTGATGGAAAGTTAATTCTCTGTACAAGGAACATCTTGATCTGGAAAGTTACTGGTGAGCTACCTAGGGTGGTTTCAGGCCAGGGGAGGATTCAGGCTGGGAACATATTTAAAACTTCACATTATTCTTTTGGGAGGTCATGTAGGATGTTTAGCATTTTTGATGGTCAGTTCTTTTACTGTAATAAAGATATGGAAAGTTAAATCCCTGGACAAAGAAAGCCCTGGTCTGCAAAGATACTAGAGCTGCACTGGGTACATACACTGCTCAGAATGTAGTTTTATGAGGTATTGCAGGATGTTAAGAATTTTGGAGGGGGAACCTGTAGTGAAAACAACTCATAGAAAGGTAGACTCATAACAAGGAAAGCCAAACCCCCAAAGTTATACAGTAAAACCACCCATCGTCCAAAATGCTAACTGTACAGGAAAAATTCTCCTAACAAAAGTGAAAGAACTAAAACCTATTCTTTGCCAGAAAGCTCCCTAGGTAGCCCACAGGCAGCCCCTCTGACCCTGGGGCTCAGGGCTTTCCTTTTCCAGGGAACCCTCCTAATACTTCCCTAGGGATTTTTCTCGGCCGTACCCACGTTCAATTCAAAACATGCCAAACGTCCAGCAATAGCTCCCAAACCAAAGGAGCCAGGACTGAAAGATGTACCTGGCCTGAAAACCTGGAGCTCAGGGCTTTCCTTTCCTGCTGCAAGGAGCTATCCGGTGCTTAAAAAGCTGCCAAGCGCTGGGATGAGCTGTCCAACACCGTGGTGCTGAAACGACTTGTCCAGTCCCATGGTGATGAAGGGAGATGTCCGGTTCTGTGGTGCTGCAATGAGCTGAGGAATCTCTGAGGGCAGAACAGAAAAACAGTGAGGTTTTTCTAAATCCAGACAGAGAGAAAAAGAGCCAGAGAAGGAGGGGGAAAAGCTTTTCTGGAGGCTCAAAATGATTGCCAACACCAAGAGATGTTTCCGGAGTGTCGCTCTCAGTACCAGACAGGCTGGAACCTGGATACTCTGCAATCCAACTCGGAGTCAGGGGTTTCCTGGGGAAGGCCCTTCAGTAACGACCAGACTGGAACTAAAGTTACCCAGAAATGAAGTCACAGTGTCACTGTTCTCGAGGACCCGTTTTGGTGACAGGCAGGGTGGAACCGAAGTGGCGGGGTCACTGTTTTCTACAGACCTGATACCAGGAGACTCACATCTGTGGGCAGGGAAGGGCCTGAATGCACACGCTGGGCTCAGTTTCGGCCTGGCGTTTCCCTGGGGTGTCTCACTGCCCCATCTCAAACAGCCAGGTGCAGGGAGACAGACAGAGAGCAGCCAGGGGTGCAGATCAGGCTGTGCCACAAGAGACATCACAGAGCAGGGTCCTGGCAGCACAGCCAGTAGGCTGCTTCCCCAGGGACCTCTCCCTTCTTGACTTAGAGGGTGCAAACAGCAGCTCCTTGGAGTGGGAGCCAGGAAGGAGCCCTCCACAGTGGTGGTTTCAGACCTCTTCCTTGTAAGCAGCCACAAAGGGGCATTTTCCCCCCTTTCTTGCTGTGCCAGCAGGGCAGTCCTGGAGAGGGAAAGAGCAGGAGGGAGGTGAGGGCAGATCTGGCTGGGCCTGAGGGAGCACACAGGGAAGGGGCACAGTGCCACAACCAGGAGACTGGCTCCCCACAGAGCAAGGCCTGTGCATTGGGCCAGGTAAAAGCATTCACCTCCTGGGACAGTGACCTTCCAAAGGGTCAAAAGCCCTTCAAAGCCCCCCCAGCCCTGCTGCTCTGGCCGTGAGGCATCAACTGCTCCCCGCTGCAGGAGTGGTTCAGCTGAGCACAGACCAGCACTCGTGCAGACTCCTGGTTAGTCTAAAGCCCCCCAAGTCCCCTCCATGCTCTGAGCAGCAAGGGATGCTCATGTCCCCTTGCAGCAGCCTAAGGCCAAATCTCAATCTTGTTCTTCCTCCTCTCCCACTACAAGTTGGTTTGAAAAGCATCTGTGCAGAGAAGAGACATGAGTGGGAGTGATCTCTGCTGCTCTTCAGGCTCTTCTGCCCCTCCCCTGATGCAAACGGTGTCTTAGAAATGTCAGGAAGAGGCTTCTGCTTATAAAGGAGAGGGAAGCAGCTGCTGGTACTCCCTGGAAAAGAAACCACAGGGCAAGAAGGGCTCTGTGACAGCAGCAAGAGCAGCCCAGTCTTTCTTTCCCAGACCCACAGGCAAGAAAAGCAAGTCTCAAAGCAGTGGAGACGATGCTTTGTAGGAATGTGTAGACTCTTCCCACCACGAACATGTGCTGGATGCAGGTTGCTGGTACACAGCACTCCAGCTCCACAGGTCACTTTAGCCCCACCTTGAGGAGAACTGAAGTGGTGCAGAGGTCCCATGGGGACATGGCAAGGGCGAGTGTCAGCCTCCACTGCATTTCAGCACCCCTGGATTTCAGCACAGGTCCTGCCAACGTGAAGAAGGGCAGAAAAGTCACTCAAGAGTCTTCCATTATCAGCTCCTCAAGGTATTTGCCATCACCTTCATTGGGCATGGAGGGTTGTTTCAGAAGCAGGCTCAGTTTGAGAAGCAGAGAGACACAGGCAAGCCCAGACCGATCTCAGGGAGGAGGAGATCTGGCAGCACCACTCACAGACGTATTCATAGACCTATCAGGGGTACAGCAGTGCTCGTACTGGCTCCCATGGTAATCATATTACTCCAAGCAATCCTGCTTCTCCCTGCTATTCCTACAGAGGCTTTACACACACACAGACACATCTGGAGTAGATTCCCCCAGGCCAAGTCCCAGGGAATTGCTCACAGGAACCTGTTGTGACGCTGCCATGGGCACAACCGCCTGTACCAGCTGCCAGCTCCAACCACCCTGTACCAGGAGCCCAGTGCCCGTACCTCTGCATCCCGACACGGGCCAGGACAGGGCTCTCCAAACACACGGCCCCGCTGCGCTGACCTTGACGTTTCTCCCCAGCTGAGCCGCCCACAGTGAGCGGCCTGATCTCCATGGCAAGGGCAGGGAGAGCACAACGACCTCTCCAAGGCACTGGCTTGTGTGCACTGAGCTCAGCAAGGCTGGGGTGGGGAAGGGCTTTGGGGAAAGCAGCTATTTGAGAGTCTGTGGAGAGGCACTTGTCAGACACATCTCGCCCCAGATGGGTGCAAGACACCCTCTTGGCTTCCCTCAAGTGACACCACCTCAGATGATGTGGGCAATCATAGAATCATAGAATTGTAGGGGTTGGAAGAGACCTGGAGAGATCATCGGGTCCAACCCCCCTGCCAAAGCAGCTCCCTAGGACATATCACTCAGATAGGCATCCAGACAGGTCTTGAATATCTCCAGAGATGGAGACTCCACACCCCCTGGGCAGCCTGTCCCAGGGCTCCCTCACCCTCACTGGGGAAAAGTTCTTCCCCATGTTGGTGTGGAACTTCCTGTGCTCCAACTTGCAGCCATTGCCCCTTGTCCTATCCCCACAGACACTGAAAAGGGGCTGGCTGATTCCCCCTGCATCCCCTGCTGAAGATAATTATAAACTTTAATTAGGTCCCCCCCTTAGTCTTCTCTTCTCAAGGCTGAACAGTCCCAACTTACTCAGCCTTTCCTCCCATGGGAGATGTTCCAGGTCCCTAATCATCTTCGTGGCCCTTCTTTGGACTCTCTCCAGGAGATCCCAAATAAAAGCCTACAGCACCCAGTATTCCCAGGCGGTCTCCCATCCAAGTACTAACCGGGCCCGACCCTGCTTAGCTTCCAAGATCAGACGAGATCGGGCAAGAGACAGCTCAGACCACAGAGGCCCCTGGATGCTGATGGACAGTTTCCCTACAGCAAGGGAGCCCAGCCCCTGTGTCCCACCAAAGCCCTTTGCCCAAAAGCCCAAGCCCAGCTCCATCCGACCTTGCTGACTGCCCCAGCCAAGGAGACAAACCCCTTGTGACCCCCTTGGTGTGGCAGTGCCTACACCTCTGGGCACACACAATGACAGCACAAGGTGAACACTACGGCCACCTATCGCTGCCTGGCTGCCAGTGTTGACACCGGGTCTGCTGCTCTAGACAACATTTCTAGGAATAAAAGCCATCTAATCTTGTTCTTCACCTTCCCTGGCAGCACCTCACCTGGGCACAGCCTGATACCGGCGGTGTCCCCAGCTGGAGCGTTCAGGCCATTGTCCTGGTATCATTTCTGGGTGATACTGATCTTTACCCAGTTTCCCAATGTTTGTCCCTCTCTGTTGACTCAAGCCTGGCAGGGCAGAGAGGAGAGTATATAAGCAAGAATCAAGTTGAACACAATTCCTACGATGCAAAGATGGCCAAGCTCACTTTGCTCACTGGTAAGCCTCACTTCCTAACTTCATCCTCTGCCTTTTTGATGAGCGTTTGTGGATGTTTCACTTTATCTGCTGGATGCACAAGAGGTTTCTTTTAGTTAAAAATGTTTCACTCTCCTGTCAAAATAAAAAAAATAGAGCAATTATTTGTAGTAGGTACAGTTATATTTTTTGGTACTGCAAGTGTTAATATTTTATGATTTATAAATTAATAGAATTAGTTGTTAATTGAGATTGAAAACTGCTTTTTGACCATAAAACCCACCAAAGGACCAAAAAAATGCATTGTGAATTGATTTTATGTTCTATGTCTGTGTGAAATGATTTGACAGCAGTACCTGCTTCCACATGAACAGACAACAGACCTGTGCTTGAGAAATCACATCCTTGTTTTTTCAAGGAAATACAACAATCACAACCACACTAAGATCAGGCTTTTGACATGACTTCTTTGTCTCAGTCTCCAGTCCTTCCAGAATGAATTGTGACCTTAAGTACAGCATAGACCTAGTTCAGTACCACATGAGAGGTTTTTATTGCTCAGGTTAAAGACTAATCCCACACTGTTTTCTTTACAGGTCTGGCCCTCCTGCTGAACGCCCAGATAGGTATGTGCTTTCACCCCAAAACCAGCTCTGCCAAACCCTTCTCTAGTTATGGCACAACTGCAACAGACTTACTAGCTAATTCTTTCTCTTGCCATGGAGGAGCAAGGGGAGGCAAACAGGGACACAGCACTGGTGTCTCTGAAGACAAAAGCTTCACAAAGCTCCTCAAGCCAAACTGCAAACACGTTGCTTGCTTTCACAGAAGCTTCCTCTGAGCAGCCCCTTCCTGCTCAGCTTGAATGAAACATGAGCACAGGCACCAGCTTGGTCTTTGCAGAGGCTTTCACAGAGGTCAAACTGGTGGCACAGCAAACACCCAAAGAGCCCTGCACCCCCCAGGTGCTTCACCACAGGTCTCTTCTGCCTCTGACCCTCCTCACTTGGCAGCAGAGGAGACAGATGATGTTTGGGCAAGAGACCCAGCCCCCCGAACCGCCCTGAGTCAGGAGTTTAAGGGTACCAGAGGCTCCTGGACAGACTGATGTTCTGACAGGCAGTAGGAAGGGAAGAAATCTGCTGCTCTCCTTGGAGAGCCAGTTCTCAGAGGGATAAGCAGCCCTACTCCCCTTGCTCCACAAGAGAACCACTTACCCTGCAAGGAAATATTGCCCAGCCATTATTTCTGATTAGATCTGACGTAGGCAGTTACTAATTCCTAGGTAAGCAGCCCAGGGCACTGTTCCTTTTCCTGTGTGACTTGAGTGATGGTTTTAGGATGAGACACAGCTTCATGCATCTACCTGGACCTTCTCTATGTCAAAGACATGCCCTCTGCTCTTTTCTCTCCCAGCTTTACCTCCTCTGTTTCCCTGCAGGCACTGCCTATGTGCTGTCATGTTATTTCACCAACTGGGCCCAGTACAGGCCTGGCCTGGGAAGTTTTATGCCAGACAACATTGACCCTTGCCTGTGCACTCACCTGCTATATGCCTTTGCTGGGATGTCCAACAATGAGATCACCACTTACGAATGGAACGACGAGACCCTTTACAAGTCCTTCAACGGCCTGAAGAACCAGTACGTACCCAGAGCACAGGGCACCACTTGTTCTCCTGCTCAGGTCCTGCCTGAGCAGATGGTGATGGGGAGGGAAAGGGAGGGCAGGACATGTCAGGCTGCCAGCACCGGTCTTCTGAGGATGGGGACAGTCATATGGTGCACTCCAGGCTTGGTCTTTGGGTTTCATGCCAAGATCAGACCCTACAAAGGCAGCTACACCAGGCACTTTCAAGACAAGCAAGAACACTGTGCTTTATGTTGGACTTTTAAGGAATATTAGAACTTGGAAAGACAAATCATTCCTTTCCAGTGAAACATATTCCTCTCCCTCATATCGCAGGAACAGAAATCTAAAGACTCTGCTTTCTATTGGAGGATGGAATTTCGGCACTGCCAAGTAAGTTCAAACCATCTGCTTACCATAACAGCAGTCTAAAAAGGGAAGGAGGGGCAGAAAGAGGCACCAAGCAAACCCCATCTCTGCCCTGCTTCCCTAGGTTCTCCACAATGGTTTCCACTCCTGAGAACCGCCAGACCTTCATCAAGTCTGTCATCAAATTCCTGCGCCAGTACCAGTTTGATGGGCTGGATCTTGACTGGGAATACCCTGGGTCCAGGGGCAGCCCAGCCCAGGACAAGGCTCTCTTTACTGTCCTGGTTAAGGTAGGCTGAAACTAAGGGGTTTGGTCAAGGCCTCTGCTCTTTGTGGCCCTGGCCAGAGTCCTGGGCACCTGCAGAGCCTGAGCCCAGAGAGCCCTCAGTGAGAGCTGTTTCTTGGCCTCCCTCAGGAAATGCTGGCGGCCTTTGAGCAGGAAGCCAAACAGGTCAACAAGCCCCGTCTCATGGTCACCGCGGCTGTCGCTGCAGGACTGTCCAACATCCAGGCTGGCTACGAGATTCCTGAGCTTGGCAAGTGAGTAGCAACCTTCAGGGATCCTTTCTGTGACCCAAGTGGCTTCCTTTATCTGGCAGATAATTCTTCCATTCTCTGTCAGAACCCAGTGTCTCTGCAGGAGGGGTCCCTCCCCTCTTGTGTCAGGCAAGAACCCTCTCAGGGGGTGCTGCTTTGGTGGGCAGGGGACACTGTGGGAAGGGAACAGCAGCCTGACAACTGGTGCTCCAAGTCATCGGGGAGCATCTCTCCCTTCCCAGAATAGCAGCACAACTCCTACTCTGCCCTGACCTCTGCCTCCTCCACTGGAGGAGAGAATTAGATCCAGCACTGGCAAGGCCAGCTCCAAAGATGTCTTGAGGCATCAGATTTGCAGAGATTGGGGACATGGCTGGGGATGTGGTGGGGTGAATGGCCATCACTAAAGGAACAGTCACATCTGGGGGCCTGGCCAGGCCGGGAGATCGGTGCTAGTGAAGTTCTCCACAGGTACTTGGACTACATCCACGTGATGACTTATGACTTCCATGGCTCCTGGGATAGAAACACTGGGGAGAACAGCCCTCTGTACAAAGGCCCAGCTGACACTGGTGACTACCTCTACTTCAATGTCGTAAGTATATTTTGTGAGACTGTGTCACAAATCTCAGGTCTACAATCACACCAGTGATGACAAGTTTAGAAATTCACCACCCAGCCTACAAATCCTGGCAAAGATTTTATTTCACAGCAATGTTTTCTTACAGGATTATGCTATGAACTATTGGAAGAGCAACGGTGCCCCAGCTGAGAAACTAGTGGTTGGATTCCCAACGTATGGAAATACCTTCACACTGCAAAATCCATCTAACAATGGTCTTGGAGCACCAGCATCAGGACCTGGTCCAGCTGGACCTTATACACAGGAGGCTGGAACACTGGCTTATTATGAGGTGTGTGTATTCTAATCACATTAATTTTCCAAATCATTTTAAGAAAGGCATACATAGAGTTTTCTAAATGTCTATCTCAGACACGAAGCTATCCACAGAACTGCAAAAGAAAAGCAAATTTTAAAAGTAGAGTGCATATGCACTTGAGAATGAACATCTCATTCATGAACTGAGTATCAAGGTGCAGTTCAGCAGCAGGGGTTTCATACAGATGATTCCTTCAGTACAAAATGAGTAATAACATTATTTCTACTGTCCTTAAGGCAAGACTAGGAAGGGGATGTTATAATCATCTTTTCCCAGGAGTATCTAATGTGTCCAAGTAAGCCTTGGAACTTCTTAAGGTAATTTCACAATAAAAAAAAAGGAACTTATTCTCAGGGATGAGATAAATGACACAAAACTAGTCAATAAAGCCAAGATCACGTCATAGGTGGGGCTTTTCAAAATTTGTATGATACTCCATAAAATTCTACCTCTTGGTCCTCCTTCCTAGATCTGCACTCTCTTGAATTCTGGAGCCACCCAGGCTTGGGATGCCCCCCAGGACGTGCCCTACGCTTACAAAGGCAACGAATGGGTTGGCTATGACAACATCAAGAGCTTCAACCTCAAGGTACAGTGGCATGTGTGGCTCTGCTCATACTGCATCAGGAGGCCTTCTGCAGGAGCAGGTCCCCAGAGTAATGGGATTTCTCCCCTGGCACTGTACAGCTCGACTGGCTGAAGAAGAACAATTTTGGAGGTGCTATGGTTTGGGCTCTTGATCTAGATGACTTCACTGGCACTTTCTGCAAGGAAGGCAAATATCCCCTGATCTCCACCCTGAAGAAGGGCCTTGGCCTGGAGAACGGTGGTGAGTAGCTTGAGTAGTGTGTGCTTCTTGGAGGTGAGCTCCTAGCTCCCTGCCGACACGGGGCTTCAGAGTCCTGTGAGCCTTCATCCCTGGAGCTTTGGTGGATAAAGGCCTTCTGTGGAGAGCCCAGGCAGGGGTTTCTCTGGAAAGATCCCTTCACTCTAGATCCCTGGGGATAAAAGAGTGGGATTGTAACTTGGTCCTGGGTCCAGATGTTTCAGAGGCCTGGTGGGAGCCGGGCCAGACTCTGGGGGAACACACTGACACCCCCCCCCCCTAAAGCAGGAGGGCTGAGAGTCTCTCAAGACAACACTAAGCCCTTTCCTGCTTCTCTTTCAGACTGTGTGCCTCCAGCTGAGCCCAACCCTCCAGTCACTGAAGCTCCCAGCCAAGGAGGTGGAAGTGGCAGCGGGGGCTCCGGGGGCAATCCCGGTGGCTCTGGTGGGAGCGGTTTCTGTGCTGGCAAAGCCAACGGCATCTATGCAGATCCAGCCAACAAGAGCAACTTCTACAACTGCGTCAACGGTGAAACCTTCGTGCAGAGCTGCCAGGCCGGGCTCGTCTTCGATACCAGCTGCTCCTGCTGCAACTGGCCATGAAGACACCAAGGCCACTGCAGCAGACAGACCCCGCTGGTCTAACTGCTCAGAATAGGAACGGGTCAATAAAGCCTCCAAAAGCAGCAGCCCTCACTGGTTCAACTCGTTTTGCTCTTCATACTCTCACACTCCCTGATTTGCTTGTGACGCTCCCATTCGTGGGCAGGGAAGGGCCTGAATGCACACGCTGGGCTCAGTTTCGGCCTGGCGTTTCCCTGGGGTGTCTCACTGCCCCATCTCAAACAGCCAGGTGCAGGGAGACAGACAGAGAGCAGCCAGGGGTGCAGATCAGGCTGTGCCACAAGAGACATCACAGAGCAGGGTCCTGGCAGCACAAGCAGTAGGCTGCTTCCCCAGGGACCTCTCCCTTCTTGACTTAGAGGGTGCAAACAGCAGCTCCTTGGAGTGGGAGCCAGGAAGGAGCCCTCCACAGTGGTGGTTTCAGACCTCTTCCTTGTAAGCAGCCACAAAGGGGTATTCCCCCCCCCCCTTTTCTTGCTGTGCCAGTGGAGCAGTCAGAAAAAGGCACCCTTCAGGCACTGCCACAGTCACCCTTCCCTCCAACACACTCTGCTCTGTGTCTATAGCAACTGGAGTACACACACATCCCAGCACCTGGCAGGGCAGCACAGCAGCAGAGGGCGAGCTGAGAAGTCAGCTATGCCAGGTAAGTGCTCCAGGGGGACTGTGGGCACAGGGCTTTCCTCCTGATGTAGCTCCCCCTTGTCAATGGGCTTCCCCAGAAACCTTACCCACAACCAAGCTGCTAGGCTACTCTTTGTTCAGGCTGGGGAACAGGCAGCCTTTGTGGCAGGAGGGAACAGGTATCCAAGGGGCAGGCTCCTTGGGACTGCTGAATCAGAGGGAATTCCCATCTGGGAGATAAGGGTTGTCCTCAGGGAGGGAGCAACAGGCATGTAAGAAGGCAAAAAGCCACAAGTGGTCACTGCTGCTGGGGTTCATCATGCTGGTGGCTTTTCCCTCTCCTGGTCCCACAGATGCACAGAAGCAGATTTCATTTGGGTCATGTCAAGAGCGGAAAATACTCCCTCTCCCCCACACCCCAGACAGGCGGGGAGTCCAAGTGACAGCCATCAGGGGAAACCCTGCGCTGGGGCCAGGCTGTTACCTGGGTCAAGAGGTAAGTTCTTCAGTTTTCACACTCACAGGATTTTCTTCACAGGAGCAGTGTGATTATGGCCAGCTGGACATGGAGTTATGCCCACGTACCTTGCAAACCCATTGTATAAAGTCTCCAAATATACCTAGAAAAACAAATTCCCCTCCCTTTTCAATGTCCCCAAAGCTCCAGCTGCACTAGCACTCTGCATTACTGAGAAATTAGAGGAATGGATAGGAATAAAGTCTTCTGCCTGGGTACTTCTGCCCTTCCTGGGACAGAAATGTTGTCTTAAAAATGTCAATAAGACACTTCTGCTTCTTAATTGCAGAGAGACAGCCTCCAATACTCTTTGGAGAACAAACCCCTGAGCAAGAAAGGCTACGTGATAGGAGCAAGAACAGCCCAGCGCTTCAGAGTGGAGCCACAGGTAAGAAAAGCCCAGTTCAAAGTGGCAGAGCTACAGCTGTTCCCAACGTGCACTATCAGTTTGGATCACATTTGCTTAGCTACAGTTGATCTCCTTACACACAGCCTAGTGAGAGGTGTTTGTTTAGAGACCAATGCCTGATCATATGAGCTGTGGCAGCATCATAGAACATAGACTGGTCTGGGTTGGAAGGGACCCAAGGGTCACAGAGCTCCAACCCCCTGCCACAGGCAGGGACACCAACCTCCAGGCCTGGAGCTACACAAGGTTGCCCAGGGCCCCAGCCAACCTGGCCTTGAACACCCCCAGGGATGGGGCACCCACCCCCTCTCTGGGCAGCCTGTTCCAGCCCCTCACCACTCTCTCTGCAAAGAACTTCCTCCTAATATCTAATCTAAACCTTCCTTCCTTTAGTTTTAATCTGTTCCCCCTTGTCCTGCCAGTTTTTGCCCTCTTAAAAAGTTGATTCCCCTCCTGTTCCTCTGCTCCCTTCAGGGACTGGGAGGCTGCAGTGAGGTCCCCCCACAGCCTTCTCCTCTCCAGGCTGACCCAGCCCAGCTCCCTCAGCCTCTCTCCACAGGGGAGCTGCTCCAGCCCTCTGAGCATCTCCGTGGCTCCTCTGACTCCTCTCCAACAGTCCCACATCTTTCTTGTACTGGGAGCCCAGCTCTGGACACAGGACTCCAGCTGGGGCCTCACAGAGCAGAGCAGAGAGGGACAATCCCCTCCCTGTCCCTGCTGCCACCCCTCTGCTGATCGACACACATATTTGTGTCTATACACATTCCTTTGGGTCACACACACACAGATGCAACTGTGCACACTGGGCAAAAGCAGGGAGGGAGCTCAGCTATACTACCTGGAAAAAATATGCAATATTTTCTGCCCCAACTTCTCTAGAATAACAATATATTAGGAGAGACACTCCAAGACACACTGGGGAAGGAGTAGAGAGTGCAAGACAGACTTATTCTCATATCCAAAGCATCATACAGCAGGTCTGTAACGCTCAGCTGATCGCTGCATATAGGGTTGGTTTGGGGAATGAATATTCCACATAGAAATGTTCTCTCTTGCAGACTGTGACTCCTGGTCCAGCAGCATACCAGTCATTCTGGAAGAAGGAGAGGAAATGTCAGCCTGCCTATGCTCCATTTTCCATGAAGACACCACGATTTCCAGATAAGCCTTCAAAGAAAGAATTTTTCCCTGGGTAATGTAAGAAAAGGAGTTACACATTTTATAATAAGCAGGTGTACTAGCAAAGAGAAATACTAAGACACAGGTGGGACATAGGTAACTGAGATCCCAGTAGTGCTTTTTTATCTTCAGATAGTCTTGTGTGTTAGTCTTTAACTTGGCATGAGAACTAGAATACTATAATGTGCATTTTTCCCATGGATCAAGGTAAATTCTGGTATGACAAACACCAGAGCTCAGCTCCAGAAGGTGAGGTATTTTGTGCCTGTCTCCTTTAGACCTGGAACTTACGAAGTAAAGAAGCAGTTACACAAAAAAATCACTTGGCCGATGAAATTTGGGTCTCCAGACTGGTCCTCAGTGCCGATGCCACCCAAGAGGATGCTGAAAGCAGAGGTGCAGAAGGTAAGGATGGGGATATGAGGGATGCAATCCCCGTCTCAACACTTCTAGAAAATGAAAATTGCCAATGAAATTGCTTCAGCATGTTTGAACTGCTTTGTCTGTCTTTCCTCACTGGCCTGCTGGGTACATGGCTCTACCAGCCTGGGGCACAAGATCCAAAGTGATGTTTGTATTGGAAAATGCTGGTTTGCAAAAGCAGTTCTCAATCCTACCAAGAAAAAAAACCTCAACCAACCCAAAAAAAATCTATTAAGGAATTGATTCTGGAAGTTTCCATCCACAAATGAGAGAACCAAAGCACAGAATCTGCTGAAAGCAACATCTTCCTGATTTAAAACATGAGTTAAGGTTGTCAACAGCACCTCCTCTCTCCCTGTGCTCTTCTCAGCTGATTGTCACTGTGAGTATTTAACAGGGAGCAACTGTCTCTTAGTGGACCATCGACAGAGAATTCAGGAGACAGCGGGACCGAGTGGCCTACCTGAGCCTACACAGCAGCTGAGGAGGAGCCGGGGCTGCTGCCAGGCGGCCTCCCCCTCAGGACTCACCTCAGCTTCCCTGGAGATATTTCACCTGCACTGCCCAGCCTCTATAAATAAATAAATAGTTAAAAAAAAAACCCCAAAGGCATTTCTTGTCACTAGTTGTGCTTCCCTGGTATCATGCCAGGGGTCTGCAGCCTGTGTGAGTGCTCGGGTCCTGCAAACAGCACCTCTCGGCCTAGAGAGGGCTGGCGGCCATTTTCTGTGGAACCACCTCACCTCACCGCCCTTCCTGACACAGCTTCTCTCACCACACAGAGCTTTCTCCCCTCAAAATCCAGCCCTTGCTGGCACTAGAGAGCAGCCAAATTAATGCAGCTTGAGGGTGGTGCCACTGCTGCTCCTCCTCAGCCACCACCTGCCTTCCCCGGCCTCCTCCCTCACCACCTCCTCAGCCTGAGGAGAGCTGACAAACATGGAGGCAGCAGTGGAATAAATACCCACTGGCACTGTGCTGCCCTCAGGTTTGCTCAGAGCCAAAAACCATATTAAAACACTATTACACAGCAGCCAGCCCAGGGAAAGAAGCCACACTGGGGCAGGTTGGAGCAGATGGCCTGCAAGACACAGGTTTGTGGTAGCATTTCCCCCCCCCCCTCTACTGCCATGAAGATTTTCTCAAAGCAAGGAGCAAACAACATGCTGCCACTTAAGAATCTGGCCACAGGAAGAAATTTAGTCTGAAACAGAAAGGAGCTGGTACTCATCACGAGTGGTTTCTGTAATGTACAGCTCAGACCCCAGGGATTTCTGTAAAGGTTGACAAACTTTCACAGGCAGACTGCATCTGATCACAAGTTTGACTCAATCTCAAGGGAAAACCAAGAGCAGGCAACATTCATTCTCAGTATAACTACCAGAAACAATGTAGGCTTTCAAGTTTTCTGGGCTAGTTTAGCTGTTTTATAACTAAATTCACCCAAAGCTCAATTTCAGGTGTAAAACCAAAATGCATTGTCCTCATTTCCCACTTTCAGCCTTCGAGCTCTCTCACATATGCACAACAGCTGCTCCTGACCTGCCTTTTCTAGGCACCTTGGCCCTTTCCCTCCCAACCACAAGCTCTGTAGTTGCAGCTGTTAAAAAAAGGGATGTAGTGGCAGAGTTGCAGTTGTTCGTTTTGGGTCAATCTTTTGAAGGAGGGGATATGACTCACTGAAAATTGTCCTGTCCTAAGGAACTGTTTAAGGCTTCACCCTTTTTATGTTCATGGCTGATACTTTGTCTCCATCTCTTTTTTTTTTTTTTTAATCAGGAGAAAAATACATGTGTAGATTGATTGAATGATGCATAATAACACTTGAGTTTGATTTTTCAAGGCTTCAAGGAGCAGATGTAGAAGGAAGTAAGCAATACCTCTGATTCTGCACTCCTCAACCCCCTGTTCCACCTGTGAGTGGAGAAATCTACTACAGCTTTTGCAAAACTGAAGGTATTTCAAAAGGCACTTTGGCCTCACTAAGTATATTTCTAAGTTTTTGTTGGAAAATCCCCACACTTCTCAGCTATCAAGTCTTGCTGTGGAGAAGGAAATAACAGAGGGAAGGCCAAGACTTCCTACCACTTGTAGACCCCATTGGAAACACACTCAGGCTCCATTCAGGTGCTTTTCCACTCCTGAAGCTTTAAGGACTCAGCCAGTTTTGCTTGTAGGAGATAAAATATCTTTTATTACGAACATAAAAATGACAATTTTCATTCTACATTCTTCCTCTACCCAGAGAAGGATTTTCTCATTACCAAAAACATTTAGTCCAAGTAAAAAAGAGAGATATAGATTTTTATATATACATACATATACACCATCTCTGTAGGTTTGTTATCTGTACAACCAAGGCACCAGCAGAAGTGACAATGGCACATGCAGGACTTTTCTGCTATTGTTTGGCAGGAACACCTCTGTCCTCACTGAAGCAATCCCTCCTTTTCATCTCTATCCTGCTTAGGTGACAGGAAGATGCCTTAACTAAACAGAGGTGATCATATACACCCAGAACTCTGATCTCCCTGCTGACTGCAACAAACTTTCTGCATTCAGCTACCCTAAGAAACCACAACCTGCCTGGCAGCCTGGAGCAGGCAGCCTTTGCTGCCTCTCCCAGCATCATGTTTTCATCTGGAAGAGATACTTGGGAGACTGGGCCAAACTACAGGAATCTTCTGTCAAAGAAATTTAACCCAGATTTTGCCTGAATAAAGGCTGAATGAAAATTAAAGCAAAGCAATTACAGTGCTCCCCTCACCAGTCATTTGCACTGCTGAAATGAAGTCTTCTGCTCTAGGGAAATAAAGGGGGAAAATATACAAAAAAAAAGGACCAACTTCTGTTGATAAAAAGACCATATTTAAGAATGGACAAAATGAAGAAGTGTGATCAATAGCACAGCCTTGCAGACTGCAATCAATGCAGCTTTATTCCATATCTGAAGTCTTTCAAAACAGCTGGTGAAGACTCAAACTCTCCATGGAGTTGTGCTGGGCTGAATCTTAACAATAGAACTGAAAAATAGCCTGAAGGAGCTGTTAAGTCTTGCCATTCATACAGCTAAAAAATAATCTCCAAGCAGAACAAGGGAAACACCACACTTAGGCTTTTAAGTCAGAAGTGCAGCTGCACTAAAAAGTGAGAACAGAATGTCACCTTCGCTCTGTATTTACACTTCACTCTTACAAACTCTTCCAGATTATAAAAGAAAAGTCTGTTTGCTTTTACCTGCCAAGAATCCAAAGAAAGAAGCCTCCTTGGATTTTCTTCTGTCTCTCTTACTACATGTTCCTTGGATTATAAGGCCAGGCAAGGTTGGTTTGCAGGAGTTTCTTTGCTAGCCTGCCAGCCAGCCACAAGTGAATTATGCCTTTGTATTTTGTAGAGCCTGCTGGGAAGCACTGAGCAGCAAGAACCTTTGTGTCACCCATCTTTTCAGAGAGGAAATGCTGACAGGTGAGAACAAACCAACTTAAATGAGACAATTCCCACCTGTAACCCAGTGGCCCCCAACGTTTTTAAGGCAATTGACCATTGACTGTTCTGAGTCAGCAGGAGAGCAGAGGTGGGGGGAAAGGGAGCACTGCAAACCAGGATGAGAGAGTAGTTCCCTAGGCAAAGAGCATTGTTCTGCTTCTGCCACTCAACCCCTGTCTTCCTCCATGCCTCTCACCCAAAGAAATGGAGGTGAAGTCCCCCAGGTTCCTCTTCCTCTGTGCAGCCAGCTGGTTACACCTCACTTCTTCCTGCGGATCTTGGGCTTTTTCACTGGCCGGAGGTAGGGATTGTCTATCACATTTTCCTCCCCATTTCGACTGCCTGACAAGGAAGTGTTCTGCTGTAACACTGAAGCATTCTCCTTCTCAGGTCCTGAATCATCCTGCCAAGGTTAATAAAAAAGAAAGAGGCATGAGCCCCATAAGTTAGGCTAAACAAGGCTCAGAAGTTCAAACCACATAACCTACAGCCTAAGGAGAGATATAATAAACAGCCAAGATAACCAGCAGAGACAAGGAGCTGCATTAAAGGTGAGGACTCCTGGTTTCTAACACAAGAAATCAAGGAACAGTGTGAGATCCTAGGACAATCCTCTATTCCCCCAGCCCTGAAATGAAGGTTGTACTGAAAGCTCATGATCCAACCTCGTTGTGCACTGAACCCTGCAGAAAGTTAAAGAACCATGACAATGTTTAGTCATTTACACCTGGTAAAACACAACCCCCTCAGCTATTTTCTACCCACTCTGCCCAGCTGCAAGGAAGACAGGCAAAGAACCAGGTTTCATATGTCTCAGAAAGCTGTGCCCAAGAGACCTTTCATCTCTTGGACTGGGCATACCGTGCTCATGTGCAGGGGGAGGTTCTCAGTGTCTGTCTGGTCGTCTTGCTCAGATGAATCTGTTTCTTCCATTTGCTGCATTTCCAGCTCAGAGGGGAGAAGAGCTGTCAGGTAGGGCACGGTGAAAGGCCTGGCAGCGATCACTGGCATTAGGGAAAAGGGCACAGTCAGCAAACTGGGAGAAGTCTCCACCAGCCAGAGACTATGAGACACAAAGCCAACCAGTTACTTGGAGACCTAACACTCCCAATGGTTCTGGTTTTAAACACACACACTCTTTCTCTGCTGCTCCTAGGGATCAGGGATGAAATATGTTGTCCAAAAAGATGTTAGTCTCTAATTTCCTGTTTTCAGAGGCCCCTGTTATGTCTCCAGCCAAGGCCAGAACATTATGCTAACACAGAAAGTCCTTCCTGACCTCCCTAGAAGTTCAACTCTCTCACAGACTGAAAGACCACTTAGTCCCCCTTAAGATAACACCAACACCTGTGCTGTCAGTGAGCCCTGTGGAGGTGGCAACTCTCATCACTGCTTTGCAGACAGAGACACAGGAAAACCTCCACTGCCTCCCTCAAAAGGTAAGAGAGAAGTTACTAATTTCAAAGTTACAGATGGTCAGAGACAGAATTGGGATGAGCTTTGCATTTAGCACCTCTCAGCCAAGTCTTTCTTCACCAGCAGCAGCAAGTGAGGCTTGGGTGAGGGTGGAAGCCTACCATTTGGCTTTGATTCTGTTTTTTGTCCCCATTTTGGGGTGGCAGCAGGGACAGGGAGGGGATTGTCCCTCTCTGCTCTGCCCTCAGGAGGCCCCAGCTGGAGTCCTGTGTCCAGAGCTGGAGCCCAACACAAGGAAGATGTGGGACTGGTGGAGAGGGGTCAGAGGAGCCACGGAGATGCTCAGAGGGCTGGAGCAGCTCCCCTATGGAGAGAGGCTGAGGGAGCTGGGCTGGGTCAGCCTGGAGAAGAGAAGGCTGTGGGGGGACCTCATTGCAGCCTCCCAGTCCCTGAAGGGAGCAGAGGAACAGGAGGGGAATGGGCTTGTTAAAGGGCAGAGACTGGCAGGACAAGGGGGATGGAGTGAAGCTGGAGGAGGGAAGTGTTAGAGGAGAGATTGGGGGGAAGTTCTTTGCAGAGAGAGTGGTGAGGGGCTGGAACAGGCTGCCCAGAGAGGGGGTGGGTGCCCCATCCCTGGGGGTGTTCAAGGCCAGGTTGGCTGGGGCCCTGGGCAACCTTGTGTAGCTCCAGGCCTGGAGGTTGGTGTCCCTGCCTGTGGCAGGGGGTTGGAGCTCTGTGACCCTTGTGGTCCCTTCCATCCCATCCCAGTCTGGGATTCTATGACTTTCAATAGCAAATCCCTCATTTCCCAGCCTTCCAGCGCCTCCGAAGGGTGAGCACAGCGCGCCCACTCAGCGCCCACCTCCCGCAGCAGCCAGAACTCAAAGCAGAGCGTCCACTCAGTTATTCAGCTGCCATTCACAGCACAGAGTGTCCCAGAGAACTCACGTGGGAAGGTGCTAACGTCGTCTTTGAAGAGACTCTGGGTCTCCCCAGTCTTGGCCATGAAACGTGTGAGCGCCCGTTCCACATCGCGCCGCTGAGACGCCGCCTTTTCCCGTAGGACCTGGTAGTCAGACACTGGCTCCCGGTATGTCTGTGGAGCAAAGAAAGGGGGAACAACCCCCCCAAACACCATTAGCACACGCAGTGAAGGCTGCTGAAGTTCAAATCAGCACTAGGATGAAGATGCTACAGGCAAATGTTGACCTGTAGCCTGCAGACTGTCAAAGCAGCTACAAGTGTCAGTGAGAATTCCCCAGCCAGGGCAACCCACAAACCAGCAGCAACCTGTTAATCCAGGCAAAGCAATGCTGTGGGTAAATGGCACCAGTACTGCAAGCAAAATACAGCATTCCTGGTGGCACTGACTTCAGGCAGACCCCCCCAAATAGCACATAAGTGGTTTTTCTTACTCACTGGTGTCTTGATGTAAGTGTGAGGATCTGGGAACTCAGGGAAATGGCCAGGAATGTGGGATGGATGAGGCTTGTTCTGTCCAGCTGTCAGGGCTTTGGGAGTCACGGGCTGGTTTGTCACAGGAGCTACAGTTAAAAAACAGGCATGCACACAGATGAGCTGGAGTCATCCTGCCAGGAGTCAGGCATACAGCACTAGCTTACACCGAGCTGTCACACACCTCTCCAGATCCTATAAAAGGGACAGAGCACATCCCACAAGCAGTAATTTCAGCTTGGGTTTGGCATCCAGAAGGGAACAAGATTGACTTGACCCCTCTTTCCTACACAGGAAGAACAAAACCATCTCAGGGATGCCAAAGCAAAGGCAGAATGCACCTTCCTTCACCTGTTACTACACAATCAGCCGTTACAGGAACCCTTAACACAAACTGCACTTCCAGGAGCACTGGACTGAGTCCTCCATGAGAAAAGCTGGAGCCTGGGCTGCCAGCAGACAGGAATGCTGACTTATTTCCAATGTCCTGCCTGAGAAGAGAAAGGATTTCCCACGTACGGGCAGTGATGACCATCCTCTGGGACCGCTTGGCATAGGCGGGAAGCGTTTCAACATTGAACCCTGAAACACAAGAGAGGAAACAGGAATCACCCAAAGAATCCCAGACTGGGCTGGGTTGGAAGGGACCCCAAGGGTCACAGAGCTCCAACCCCCTGCCACAGGCAGGGACACCAACCTCCAGGCCTGGAGCTACACAAGGTTGCCCAGGGCCCCAGCCAACCTGGCCTTGAACACCCCCAGGGATGGGGCACCCACCCCCTCTCTGGGCAGCCTGTTCCAGCCCCTCACCACTCTCTCTGCACAGAACTTCCCCCTAATATCTCATCTCACCCTTCCCTCCTTCAGCTTCACTCCATCCCCCTTGTCCTGCCATTATCCACCCTTTAACAAGCTGATTCCCCTCCTGTTTCTCTGCTCCCTTCAGGGACTGGGAGGCTGCAATGAGGTCCCCCCACAGCCTTCTCTTCTCTGGGCTGAACCACCCCAGCTCCCCCAAAGAGTTTATCCTGACAAAAATCCCTTCACTTCGACTTCTCTAGGACTTTTCCAAGGCCTCCAAATTACAGCAGAAAGAAAATCACATGCTCTACACACCAAATGCCTCATGAAGCTCCCATCACACAAACCCCAGAAATACCAGGGGACAGATCTTCCTACCAACTCAGCAACACCACAATCTTCTGCCATGCAGGTGGCTGGACTGGTGGGACTGGTCAGCTACTCACCCATTTCCACAAGAGTAACCACTATATCAGAGAGCGTGGGCTGTGTCCTGGCTGTGTGCTCACAGTAGGATTTTGCACTCCTTCCAATTTCAGAAATATCTGGAGGGGGGAAAAACAACCCACCAGCACATATTGAATTCAGTCAGTGACCACACAACGTGTCCTAACCCAACTCTAGCTTCAGAGACTTGAATTTTTAGCAGCTTTAGCAAGGAATGAGAAATAGGTCCCACAATCCAGTGTCTTACAGCCTGTGGATTTAAAATTAAGGGATGTATGAAGTGTGGAGACACTAAAGATCACAGAATCAGAGGATGATGGGGGTGGAAGGGACCTCAGAAGATTATCTAGTCCAACCCCCTGCCAGAGCAGGGTCACATAGATAAGGTCACACTGGAACGTGTCCAGGCAGGTTTTGAGAAGGAGTCTCCAGAGGTGGAGACTCCACAACGTCTCTGGGCAGCCTGTCCAGGGCTCTGTCACCCTCCCAGTGAAAAAGGAGCGTTCACATGGAAATTCCTCTGCTCCAGCCCACACCCACTGCCCCTTGGCCTATTGTTGGACATCACTGGGAAGAGCCTGGCTCTGTCCTCCCCCTCTGGTCAGGTCCCAGCTGGAGTGTTGTGTCCAGTGCTGGGCTCCCTGGGATCAAACAGACAGGGATCTCCTGGAGAGAGTCCAGAGGAGGGACAGAGATGCTGAAGGGCCTGGAGCATCTCCCCTGTGAGGAAAGGCTGAGGGAGCTGGGGCTGTTCAGCCTGGAGAGAAGAAGACTAAGGGGGGACCTGATTAATGGTTATAAATATCTTCAGTATGGGATGCAGGGGGAATGGGCAGCCCCTTTTCAGTGTCTGTGGGGACAGGACAAGGGGCAATGGCTGCAAGTTGGAGCACAGGGAGTTCCACACCAACCTGGGGAAGAACTTTTCCCCAGTGAGGGTGAGGGAGCCCTGGGACAGGCTGCCCAGGGGGTGTGGAGTCTCCATCTCTGGAGAGATTCCAGCCCCGTCTGGACACCACCCTGTGCAAGATGAGCTGGGGAGCTGCTTTGGCAGGGGGGTTGGACCCCAGGAGCTCTCCAGGTCCCTTCCCACCCCCTGTGTTTCTACACCTCTCACCTCAGGGGGAAGGGAACAGCCAATTTGAAACCTGAGAACCCAGTAAGTTCAGAGGGGCTTTGGGGGGCACTCACAGCTTTGCAACATCTCTGTCAGCGTCTCCACCGCCGCCTTCTCAGCGCTCTCGAAGCCGGCCTCGGTCAGCAGGGAGCTGACCACCACCTGCAGAGTCCTCCGCCGGGCCAGGTAGTAGTTATCCGCGGGCGTGGTGCCCTGCTTGCCGCCCGACCTCTGCGGACACACGGCCCTGCCTCAGGGGAGCCCCTGCCGCCTCCAGACCCAGGGGAGCAGCACGGCCGGAGCCCTCCTGGCCCAGGAATACAGGGAGACTGTGCCGGGCACCCCTGGGCTGCGGGGCACTGGGCTGCGGGGCACTGGGCTATGGGGCACTGCCCTGGGCTGTGGGGCACTGGGCTGAGGGGCACTGCCCTGGGCTGCGGGGCACTGGGCTGAGGGGCACTGCCCTGGGCTGCAGGCAGGGCTGGTTCTGTCTGTCCCACACTGCACGCAGACAGACAGAGCGACCTTCCCCATGTCTGGGCTGCAGACAGACAGACAGACAGACAGACTGACCCCTTCCCCATGTGTCCATGCCCAAGGGCAGGCTGCAGACAGACAGACAGACCAACCCCTTCCCCATGTGTCCCTGCACAGGGGCAGGCTGCAGACAGACAGACAGACAGACAGGCTGACAGACAGACAGACAGACAGACTGACCCCTTCCCCATGTGTCCCTGCACAGGGGCGGGCTGCAGACAGACAGACAGACAGACAGACTGACCCCTTCCCCATGTGTCCCTGCACAGGGGCGGGCTGCAGACAGACAGACAGACAGACAGACTGACCCCTTCCCCATGTGTCCCTGCACAGGGGCGGGCTGCAGACAGACAGACAGACAGCCAGACAGGCAGGCAGGCAGGCAGACAGACAGACAGACAGACAGACAGACAGACCGACCCCTTCCCCGTGTGTCTATGCACAGGGACAGACAGACAGACAGACAGACAGACAGACAGACAGACAGACAGACAGACAGACAGACAGACAGACAGCCACAGGCAGCCCTTTGGGGCGCGGCCCCTTTAAATATCCCGCCCCTCGGGCAAGCCCCGCCCCGCCGCCCCCTCCCGCCGGCCAATCGCAGCGGAGCAAGTTCAGCCAATCGAGCCCCGCAGAAGAGCCCCGCCCCCCTCCCACCGCTCAGCCAATCAGCGCCTCCCTCCCTTCAGCCTCCGCCTCGAGGCCCCACGGCCAGGCCGCAGGGGCCTGAGCAGCGTGGGGGGGCAGCGGGGTGTTGTCTCGCCGCTCAGCCCCGCGGGAAACACCCTCACCGGCAGCTCCCCCTCCCCTCCCCTCCCGTCCCCGTCCCGGCGAGGAGCCGCCGTTACCGTGCTGGAGCCACCGGACGCTGTGTCGGCCATCTTGGAGCCGTGCGGAGCTGTGCGCATGCGCCAGGTGCGGCGGCGGAGCGGGGGCGCCCGCGCGGGGCATTGTGGGGTTTGTAGTGTTGGCGGGAAGGCGCCTGTGTGGGGAGCGCCGCGGTGCCCATCCCCTCCCTTCCCCTCCCTCCCCATCCCCTCCCCTCCCCTCCTTCCCCATCCCCTCCCCTCCCCTCCTTCCCCATCCCCTCCCCTCCCCTCCTTCCCCATCCCCTCCCTTGCCCGTCCCCTCCCCATCCCCTCCCCCGTCCCCCTCCCCATCCCCCTCCCCATCCCCTCCCCATCCCTCTCCCCATCCCCCTCCCCGTCCCCGTCCCCTCCCCATCCCCCTCCCCAACCCCTCCCGCCCTTCCCCTTCCCCCTCCCCATCCCCTCCCCATCCTTATCCCTTCCCCATCCCCTCCCTTCCCCATCCCCTCCCTTCCCCATCCCCTCCCCCTCCCCATCCCCTTCCCATCCCCTTCCCATCCTCTCCCCATCCCCTTCCCATCCCCTCCCCATCCCCTCCCCATCCCCTCCCCATCCCCTCCCCATCCCCTCCCCATCCCCTCCCCATCCCCTTCCCATCCTCTCCCCATCCCCTCCCCATCCTCCCCATCCCCTCCCCATCCCATCCCCTCCCCATCCCCTCCCCCTCCCCATCCCCTCCCCATCCCCTTCCCATCCTCTCCCCATCCCATCCCCTCCCCATCCCCAGCCCCTCCCCAGCCCCTCCCTCCCCATCCCCTCCCCATCCCCCTCCCCATCCCCTCCTCTCCCCCTCCCCATCCCCTCCCCATCCCCCTCCCCATCCCCCTCCCCATCCCCTCCCCATCCCCTCCCCCTCCCCATCCCCTCCCCCTCCCCTCCCCATCCCCATCCCCATCCCCATCCCCTCCCCATCCCCTCCCTCCCCTCCAGCTCGCTGCGGGGCTCCCCAGCAGCCCCATCCCCACAGGGTGTCCCGATGCCGCGGGCTGAGGTCCCCATTCCGCGGGGCGGGGGAGCCTGTGGGTTGGGGCAGCAGGGAGGGGGCGGCTGGGGTAGAGAGAGACCCCTCACCCCCTTCTACAGAGTGAGCCAGGGAAGCAGAACCTGCTGTCCCCACACACTTGCTTTAACCTCAGCCACGTTCCCACCAGGAAATCAGGCACTTCACCCCCCTACACCCCCTCCCTGCCCTGTGTGGGGCCCAGTGGTGCAGCAGGACCCCAGTCACCAGGGGGTAACCACACTGTGCCCTGTGCCCTCCCAGCTCTTGATCAAAACCTCTCTGCTATCAGCTCAGTGCCTCAGACAGGCAGAACAGGAAACACCCCCCCCACCCCCCTCCCTCCTCCCCTCCAACTCCCACCCCTGGTTTCCTGTCAAAGTGCAGGCGTGGGGGAGCAGGAACCCAACTGCTGCCGGGGAGAAGGGGGGTGTGGGGAGGGGAAAGTGATGTAAACAACAGCTGCCACACTGGAGTTAAAGGGCCTGCTGGCTTGGGGGCTGGATGGCCACACGGCTTCCTCCACCCTGCTGGCCTGGCCCTACCAACAGCACATCAGGAAGAGAGGAGGCAGAGGAAGGTGGAGGCTGCCTGCTTCAAAGCCAGCACACCCACAGAACCTGGTCTCTTGATCCTCAGAGGTAGGAGGCACCTTAGTTTCAGAGGCTGAGGAGGCATCACAGAGGGGAAATGTCTATCCTGGGCCAGCAGAGCTGTTGGCAGGGAGATCCTGGGGTGTCTGTGTGCTGAGGGGATCAAAAGGGCTTGGAATGGCTCTGTGGGAGGGAGGGGTGGGTGCTCCTATCCCCATCCCCCTCCCCATCCCCCTCCCCATCCCCCTCCCCATCCCCTCCCCTCCCCTCCCCTCCCCTCCCCTCCCCTCCCCTCCCCTCCCCTCTCCTCCCCTCCCCTCCCCTCCCCCTCCCCTCCCCTCCCCCTGCCTCCCCGTCCCCACCCCATCCCCACCCCCGTCCCCATCCCCATCCCCATCCCCATCCCCCTCCCATCCCCCTCCCCCTCCCCATCCCCCTCCCCATCCCCACCCCATCCCCATCCCCACCCCATCCCCATCCCCACCCCATCCCCATCCCCCTCCCCCTCCCATCCCCCTCCCCATCCCCATCCCCTCCCCATCCCCATCCCCCTCCCCATCCCCCTCCCCATCCCCCTCCCCATCCCCACCCCATCCCCTCCCCATCCCCTCCCCATCCCCATCCCCTCCCCATCCCCATCCCCTCCCCATCCCCATCCCAATCCCATCCCCACCCCATCTCATCCCCACCCCCTCCCCACCCCCACCCCATCCCATCCCCATCCCATCCCCATGGGGGATGCTGGCTTCTGGATGCTGATTGGGGATCTTCCTGCACTTTGTCCCTGTGAATTGCCAGGGTGTTGGTGTTCTGCCCAGACTGTGATGTCACTGCTTTCCCTGCCAGGGCTTTGTAGTGCATGTGGGGCAGGTTCTCAGCCCCCTAAGCATGCTGAGAAGAGGTGCTGAAGCCTTGCACCTTCCAGGGGGTGAGTAAGCTGGTGTAGGGCAAGAGGGGGAAATGTGTCAGAACTTGGTAGGTTGTAACTTGCTGGGTGAGTCTTGAAGTGTCAGAACCCAATCACCTGGATGGGAGAGGGAGTGAATGCTGGCAGGTCTGGACTAAAAACATCAGTGTGGTGTTGGTGCTGTGAAAGGAGGCTTGAGATGAGCCTCTCTAGGAAGGCTGGGGGGGAGAGTTGGAGGCTGGTTGGTGCTACACGTGGTGCCAGGGAAGTGTTGTGCCCCTTGGTCTCAGCTTGATTCAACCAGTTGGTGAGTTGCTCTTGGAGCAAACCTTGGGAATGAGTGAACAGGGAAGCAAGGAGGGCCAGGTGCTTTTGCCCAGGAGTGCTGTGTGCCCCAGAGTGCTAAGGCAGCCTTTCTTCCTTGTTATATAGTATGCCAGCCATCGTGCTTGGGGAACAGGGGGTGTAAATGATGATTAGTGGGGTGGTGCTAGGTCCTGAGCTCTTTTGGGCAGAAGCCAGATGAGGTAGGGCTTGGTGCTGAGTGAGGGAGTAGGATGCACGTGCTTTAAATGCACTCAGGGCAGGGCTTCAGTCTGGTTTTATCTGCTAAGCCTCTGGCACTCCCTCATCTGTGCAGTGAGGAAGAGGAGGGTGTTACCTAGCTGGGTTTCCTTACTGAGACTGAGGGGTGCCATATAAATACAGCTCCTGGTTGTTTTATTGCATGAGGACAGTCTCTTCTCTCCAGTGCTCTGGAATGTCACTTCTCAGCCTGTTATTTAGTGTTTGCCTCCAACAAACCCACCCTGACTTGCAGTCCCTGCCTTCAGGAGTGTTTCAACACTTCCCTGCTTCATGTAAAGCACAGGCACAAGCCTGAAGAATACAGACCCAGCACCCATCTCCTGCTCTGGAGAATGAAATGCTCATCTGTACAGTCACAGAGCTTCTCTCTGCCCCAACTGACCTCTTTGTTTCTCCTGTGCAATGCTCCTTTCTGCCCACATGGACTGAGGGCATCTGGTGCCTGAACAGACCTGGAGCATCTTTCTGGGAGCTGGAAAGCAGGGAGGCTGAGCAGTTCATGGGAACGTGGCCAGAGTCTGTCTGCCTTTGGCTTTGGAGGAAAGCAGGAGCCCTGCAGAGGTGGGATTTCAGTCCTTCTGGAATATCCCCCTCCTGCCTGAGTGTTGCTGAGCCTTGCCTAACTGAGCCTGTATTCCCATCAGGGATCAGGTGCCCCACAGCACAGTTTGGGCTGGAGGAGACCTCAGGAGGTCTCTAGTGCCACCTCCTGCTCAGCCTTATGATGTCAGATGAGGCTACCAAATGTAAACCTCCCCGTGCCCACTTGTCACATGTCCCCACAGTGGCCAAGAGCAAAGGGACAGAGCTACCTAGGCTGTGCACCAGCTCTCCCAGCTCAGGCAGGTTTCAAGGAGCTTCCCCCAGGCAGAAGCTCCTTCTGGAGCTGAAGAATCCACCTGCCAGGGCAGAGGCAAAGCCAGTGCAGTGCCTTCTGTGTCAGTGTCACAGGGGTACCTGTGCCCAGGCAGCTCTGCTGCTCAGGGGGGTGTGCTCTGTGTGCTCCTCCAGACAAGCAGCCACAGCCCTTCAGTGCTCCCCTGGCACCCAGGGTCTCCTGCTGTGAGCTCCCCTGACAGAGGAGAGGACTTGCAGCAAATATTTCAGTGTAAGGATGTATATCCTGCTCTGCCTGAGCTGTCTGCCTGGCTGGTGAGTGCTCCTCAGCATTTGGTGCCTTTCCACAGAATCACTGGGTTGGAAAAGACCTTTGAGATTGAGTCCAACCACACCTGTCCTCTACTAACCCACAGCCCTGAGCACCTCATCCACCTGCTTTTTAAATACACCCAGGGTAGGAGACTCCAGCTCTCCCTGGGCAGCCTGTGCCAGTGCCTGATGACCCTTTAGGAGAAGAACTTTTTCCTACTGTCTAATCTGACCCTGCCCTGGGGCAGCTTGAGGCCATTTCCCCTTGTCCCATCACCTGTCATTTGGGTGAAGAGACCATCCCCACCTCTCTACACCCTCCTGGCAGGTAACTGCCTGCAGCAATAACTCCCTTCAGCCTCCTCTTCTCCAGGTTTAACACCCCCAACCTTTTCCTGGTTCTTCCCTTGTCCATTCTGCATTACCTGACCGACTTACATGGGGGAGTTGCTGTGTAAGTGAGGAGCTCACAGCCTGCTTGGCTCTTTTACTCTTGGGAGTAGTATTGGGGGGTGTGTGTGTGTGTGTGTGTGTGTGTTGTTTTTTTTTATTTCCCAGAACTTCATAAACAAATTCCAGAAAATAAAACTTGAAGTTTGTGGCTCCCACCACTCCCAGGGGCTTTGGTTTGGGAAAGGAGTGGAGGGAAGGGGGTGGGAAAGTGCTGCAATGAGGGATGCTACTGGAAGCTGGGTGCTGTGGTTAGAGGGGGAATGCACTGTGTTATTCTGGGCTCTGCTCCTGGCTCTGCAGCCAGCCTGCTGAGTCCCCATGGGCAAGGCTCTGCTGCTCTGCATTCATATTCCCATCTGTAAGGACTGGGATTCCTTGGGAGATGCTTTCAGACCTGATGAAAAAGCACAACTTCACATTAAGATATTCTTCTTGGTGGTGCAGCACCCTTGGAAAACCTTTCCCAGAGCAGTGAGGTTTGTGTTGGACTCCTCCCCAGTAGACAATCCAGAGCCTGGCAGAGCCCAGTCCCCATACTGGGACTCCCAATTCAGAATGCAGCATCCCTCCCTATGCTGTGGGTGTGGAAATCACAGCTCCCCCCTCTGACTGCTGGGGTGGGAGTAAAAATCCTCCACAAAACTGTAGTCCCTCAGTGATTTAAGACTTACCAGCTGCTCTGAAGTAGCTACAAGCAGCCACTAGAGGAGACCAGCCAGCTGAGACAAGAGGGGATGGACAAGAAAGGAGCATTTCAGTGCCATGCTGAAGGATGTTGCCAGGGCTCCAGTTTGCAAGGGATGGAATTTGGGAACAAGAACCGTGCTGGCAGTTGGTGTGCATAGGTGGGAGGGCCTGTGTGAAGAGGGAAATGACATTGCTGCTGGAAGGGTTTGCCAGTGGCTTGTGCCAGTTTCCTCTGGAGTGCTGGGAGATTGGGCAGCTGGCAGCAGCACAGGAATAAAGAAGCAGGATGGCCATAGTCTGTCTGCCTTCCTGGGCCTGGTGTTGTGCTTCTTCCAAAGGTTGGAACGTTTCTAGTGGGGTTTTTGTTGTTGGTACTAAAATAAATGGGACATTTTCACATTGAGAAGAGAAGAAAGTTGATGTGTGGGGTGGCTTTTTAACTCTGAGCCTCACACAGATGATTTAAAGCAAGGGGTAGGGGTGAGGATTCCCAGGTCTGTTGACATGCAACAGTTGTGTGAGCCCAGAGAAGAATCCTCCACCTGCTTGAGGTCCAGCTGAACAGTTTTCCAGCTATGTACATCCCAGAGGGGAAGCTGTAAAGCTTGTTGAGCTTACTGTTGGCAAAGAGTAATGGGAACTGGGGACTCTGGGCCCTTTGGGGAGGGAAAGCCCCAAATTTTGTAACTTTTGGAGCCTGGGAGGTGCTCAGGATAGCAGAAGAGCCTGCAGAAGGCTGGTTGTATGACCTCAGTCTTTTCCAATCACAACGTGGAGAGGGGTGATTAGTCAGATAGTAATTACTGAGCTTAATGCAGGGGTGAAACTCTGCAGCAGGCGTTCTCCAGGAAGCCAGGCCAAGTGACCCAGTGTCCCTTTGTGCTCTTAAATGTCACAGTGCCTCTGCCTTGCCCAGAGACTTTAGACCAGAGTGCCTTAGACCTGCCCAGAGCAAAGGATGGAGGTGCTGCTGTCCCCTGGGGCTGCCCCAAGCCACCCCAGCCCCATTGCCACCAGAGGGCACGGTGTGACCAAGATGCAATTAGTTCTGAGCAACTTAATTCAGAAAGCAAAACTGCCAGTAGTGAATTAATTTCCCCTTTGGCTGTGGGGATGCCATCAGACTCCTCCCTGCACCCACTGGTTGCTGAAAAGCTCCTGTGAGCCCCCCCATTTCCTGAGTGACTGGCTCTGAGGGGGTTTGTCACACAGTTTGACAGTGATAAACAGGCTCCCCAGGGGAGTGGTCCCAGCACTGAGCTTGACTGAGTTCAAGAAGCATCTGGATGGTGTGCTCAGTTCCAGGCTCTGCCTTGGCTGGTCCTGTGTGGAGCCAGGAATTGGACTTGATGGTCCTTATGGCTCCCTTCCAGCCCAGGAGACTCTAGGATTCTATGAAACACCTGATAGAGAATCACAGAGTGTGTTTGATTGGAAGGAACCTTTAGAGGCCATCTAGTCCAACCCCCTGCAGGGAGCAGGGACATCTTCACTGGATCAGACCCCATCAAACCTCACCTTGAATCTCTCCAGGGATGAGGCCTCCAGCACCTATTTGGGCAGCCTGTGCCAGTGATACTGAAGAATTCCCCTCCTATTGATGAACTTCCTAATAGCCAACCCAAATCTCTTCTAGTTTAAAACCATCACCCCTCACCCTGCTGCTGCAGACATGCAGATGTGTATGGAGATCTGTGTGCCATAATATGTGATGTGCAGAGGGAGCTGCTGGGTGAGGAGGGAATAATCTGCACATCTGAGACTGTCTTCAGGTTACTTTGCTGGTGCCACCAGCTTGTGCCCTGCAGCACCAGAAATTCAACTGCTGGGAACTTCCAGCCTGGCTGCTCTGATTGCTGACTTGGGTCAGGACAATCCCCATCATCACTCCAGGCTGGGAGGTGAGGTGACAGAGAGCAGCCCTGCAGGGAAGGACTTGGGGTGCTGGTGGATCAGGAGCTCGACACAAGCCCCCAGTGAGCGCTCGCAGCCCCCAAGGCCAATCGTACCCTGGGCTGCACCCAAAGGAGCGTGGCCAGCAGCTCAGGGGAGGGGATCCTGCTCTCCTGAGACCCCACCTGCAGTGCTGTGGCCAGTTCTGGAGTCCCCACCATAAGGAGGACATGGAACTGCTGGAAGGGGTCCAGAGGAGACCACAAAGATGATCAGGGGGCTGGAGCACCTCTCCTATGAAGCCAGGCTGAGAGAGTTGGGGTTGTTCAGCCTGGAGAAGACTCCAGGGGAGACCTTACAGCACCTTCCAGTCCCTGAAGGGGCTGCAGGAAGGCTGGGGAAGGGGTTTTTAGAAGGGCCTGGAGTGATAGGATGAGGGGGGATGGGTTTAAATTGGGATTTAAATTTTAAATTGTAGATTTAGATTGGGTATTAGGAAGAAATTCTTCACTCTGAGGGTGGTGGGGCCCTGGCACAGGGTCCCCAGGGAGGTGGTGGGTGCTGGATGGGGCCTTGAGCAGCCTGGGCTGGTGAGAGGTGTCCCTGCCCACAGCAGGGGGGGTGGGACTGGATGATCTTTAAGGTCCCTTCCAACCCAAACCCTCCTGTGATTCTGTGCTTTACTCTTTGAGCAGTATTCCTTGTTCATGTTCTCCTGCTCTCTAAACCAAAAGCTGTGCTGCTGTTGGCAGTAACTGTGGTGTGTTAAAGCCCCTTGAAGTAAAACCCTTGCAGATTTCTTGCAGGTTTGGTTGCTGGGTAGAGGAGGCTGATCCTTGGCAGGAGGATCTGCCCTGCCTGGGCTCGCAGGGAGCTGTGGGGATGCAGATGAGCTGAGGGATCACATCTGGAATTTACATTCCCCTTTCAAAAAGGATCTAACCAGCACAGAGGGTGGAGGAGAGTTGCCAGAATGCAAAGTACATGTCAGTGTGTGTGAGCTGGGTGTTCTAGCCACCGACTTTCTCAGGGTAGAGCTTGAAGCTCTTTAGTCAAACCTCTGAAGAACCACAAAGGGAGAAGATGTCTGGTGGTAGAGGACTCTTTGATCTAACAGTCATAACAAAATCCAGGTGCTGGAAGTGCAGGTCAGCGCAGCTGAAGGAGGAAGTAAGAGGCATCTCTTCACAGGGGGATGTAGCTGGGCTCCTCAAGGGTGCAGCACGCTCCCAAACATCTCCAGACTGCCTGTCTTCCCAGCAGGTAATGCTGCAGTCCCAATGCAGGCTGCTGAGCCCCACAGAGAGGTGAGGTGTGTGTGGCCAGCTCCCAAGCAGGCAGGCAGAGCTAGTATCCCTGCAGAGGTTAGATGATCTGGCAGTGTCTGTGCTGGCAGTAGAGTCCCTGGCTCCCCTCCTGGCACTCAGGTTGGCTCCCCCACCCCAGGGCTCCTGTTGCAAGCTTTGCTCCTGAGGGATGAGCCTGCAACATCAAGGAGGGACCCAGGAGTTCTGGCCAAGCTGGAATGTTGGCCCATCCTCACTGCTTAAAGCAGGTCTGTGATGATTGATATTTGCTGGATGGTTTGTTTCAACACTATTCTGCTGATGTAAAAACTGTTCCTTCCCATTCCCCCAGCTCACAGCTATGTCTCTGAGTCAGTGCCATGTCTAATCCACCAAGCATGTAACTCCACACCTCCAGGCTGTCTAGAGCTTCTGCTGCTGAGAACTACTGCAGATCCCTGGTCAGCTTGTCCTGCCTCATCAGTGACTCAGTGGATGTTCTTTTCCATTCTGTTCTGTTTGCCTGAAGCTGTAGGGTCCAGAGGTGATGAGGAGATGGGTTAAGTCTGCTTTTGTGCAACCAGTTAGATATGGACTTTTATTTTCTGAGGAACAGCAGATGTTAGAGTTTGGGAGAACACTGCTGTGTTTAGGGGATGCTTCCCAGTGCAGATTCTTCCAGATGATGCAGATGCTCCTCACTTTCCCTCCTGCACTGCAGAGGATAAGCACTTCTCTACCCAGTCTTACCTCCCAGTTGTCCTGCTGATTTCCCACCCTTGCTTTGGCAGACTGTTTGCAGTGGCTTCAGAAATGCCAGATGCTGGATGTAACAGCCACTGATGCAGTCCCTTGGTACCAGGGATGCTGCAAATCAAAACATCCCCAGCAGCATCAGAGAGAGCAGCTCAGCAGAGAGCCGGTGCTTGTCTGGCCGAGTCGCTCTCTTGGCCTGTCAGATGATGATGATGATGATGATGATCTGGCTGCTGGGGATCCTTAAGACAAGCTAGAGAGACTCTGGGAGAAGATACATTGCTTCTGCCTGGTCCTTAGCATGGGTTGATCAGAGCCATATGTCTGACCCCAAGCATCAAACCTTTCCTCCTCCTCCTCCCCTTGCTCACCCTTGACCAGAAAGCAGCGGAAGCAGGATGATCCCTGTTTGGCTGCTCTGTTTGCAGTTGGTTTACTTTACCTTTGGCCACGAGCCCATTGAAGTGTCTGCCTGACTTTTAAATGTCATCTTCAGAGGATCAGACCTTCAGGCTGCCAGAGGAAGTACTGCACAGCGAGGTGGGCACCGTCTCTCTTTGTCAGGCAGACAGCAGCATTCAAGCTAAGCCAGGACAATCTCTCTCCTGCATGGGTGGTTTTTCTGCAAGCTTCCCTCTGTGGCTAACAACTTGCCAGATGAAGCCACCTCTGCTCTGAGCCAGAGCTGCATTGCATGTGCCTTTGATACTTTGCAGAGAGGGAGGTGTTGCTGCTGGCCCCACAGGGTGACAGCCTTACCCCGGAGCACGAGCGCCGGCAGCTCTCAGCTCAGAAGAGGCCACTCTACCACACTGGGGTTTCTTCCTGCTGGCTCTGACAAATATTGCTATCACTTCAGGAAACCACATGGTGGGTGTTGTCTTCTCACTGTGGGGTGGGGGAAGGAATCCTGTTCCTCCATGCACAGGCTCAGGGATGGGGTGGTGGGATAGATACCTCTGCTCTCCAGGCTGGGATGTGAGTAGCTCCTCTATCAGAGCAGGGTGAAGCTGCCCCAGTTACTCCTGGCAGGGAGCATCCAGGGCCAGCAATGAGTGATTCCTGCAGCACATCATCCCCCATGCTGGGAGTGGGCTGACCTGGCTCTGCTTCAGAGAGGAACAACACAAAAGTTTGGAAAACACTTCTGAGCTGTGGTTGTATGGTGTTGCCTATCCCAGCTGGGCTGGCAGGCCTTTCTTTTTTTCAAGCTCTTCCTATTTCCAGAGGACAGGGAAGCTGTTGGGATGGATTCTGAAGAGTCCCTGTGCCTCAGCTGGGTCTTATGCATGGATAGAACTTGCTAAAATTCTCCCAGGCTGGATTGAGGGGGTTTTACCAGCTTTTGGAGATGCTTCCCAGAGTGATGTGTGACATGATGCAGTGACTAAAACATCATGCTTAGAGAGCCTGGTTCTGGCTCTGCTCTTGCTCATGGTATATTGCAAGACTCTTCCCTTTCTGTGCTTGGTTTTTCCCTCTATCTTAAAGATGGGAGTGGGGGGAACAGCTTAAGAACCATCAGGGGTTTGACTGGAATAGTTACCAAGTTCCTTACTGTTACAGGAGTAACGATGGTGGGGTTGAGAGGATGGACTGTCACCTTTACTTGCCCATTAAATGTCATTTTAAGAATCTGTGTGTTTCTTAGGAAAGCACTTGGAGAAGATGCCTGTCTCCATAAACTCAGGCTTAGAGGCTGATGAAAGTCACTATTTTCTTCCCAGTGGGATCCTGGAAATACAGAAGCAGTAGCAATGGATGAGATACAGGAACTTCTGTGAACTTACTGGACCTTCTTGACAGGTTGATGCTGAGTTTAGAGACTGGATTTGGACTGATTCATGTTTGATCAAATCCAGCTCCCCACCCCCATTTTCAGATGAAATGAAAATTGTCACTGTCAGGGCAAGAAGCTGATAAAAGATTCTTAAGAGAACAAAGCTTGAAGTTTATTCAGCTGTGTTTGAAAAAGGACCTTAAGGAGAAAGGAAATCTTCTTGGGAAGAAATCCTGAAATAAAGAGTGGGGAGAGGGAGGAGAAGCAGCTTTAAGTCACTTGAGTATCATTACTTATTTCAAGGACTCCCCCCTCACCCTCCAAGAAGCTGACACTTTGGATAACCTTCCTTAATTTTAGAAGGAGCTGCATTGTTTGGTGTCTTGAAAATCAGCCACCCTTCCAAAAAGTGCCTCCTTTGGTAGCACAGAGGTGTATTCACCCTGGAATCAAGATTTTTGGGTAGAGAGTCCCAGCCATCTGTGTCTGTGTACACCCATCTGTGGCCATGGAAGAGCCCCACTGCCCAGGTACAGCCAGGCCATCTTCACACTAGTTGCTCCATAAAAAGCTTTGGGTTTTGGGGGGAAAAAATCTCTCTCTATCCTCTCCTGCTTGGTCTCACCTCCTTGAAGGAAGAGACTCTTCTGATCATGTTGTGGGATCAGCCAGAGCTGGGAAACTTCCCTTTTGTGTTGTTTTCACTGGCTCTTTCCACCAGAGGCTGTTGGTCTGTGGAAACCCTGAATCAGTCAGACCTAATGGGAACCCAGAACTGAATCCCACCAGACACCTGCAGTCCTCCAGACTCATGTTGTTCCTCAGGCCCTTCTTAGTAGCCTGGCAGAGCAGTCTGGTTTCCCTGGGGGCTCCAGAAGCAGCAGTGAGAGGCACAAGGGGTGAGGAACAGATAGAAGCTGGTGGCAGCTGTTCAGGATATGTTGCTGATTCTGTGGCATCTCCCACCCTTTTTTTGGAAATCAAGAGTTTGGAGCAGGACAGAAAGAAGAAACAGCCCCTGATAAAACTTCACACAGATGACTGCCCTATCCTCAACAGGCTGTGACCCACTGCCTGTCTCTGGGGGTCCCCACCAGCTGGGAGGTGACGATAGGCTTCACTGCTTATTCTGCCTGTTCACCTCCTGCTCTGGGCATGGGGATGGCTATCATCTCTCTTCCTTCCTCCTTCCTCCCTCATGTCTTCATCTCTTCCTCTTGAAGTCTGAAGCTCTCTCCATTACCCCTGTTTAACTTGCCCTGACAGAGTTCCTGGCTTGTCTCTGCTTGAGCCTCTGTTGTGCAAACACCAAGGGTCCTGTAGCCTTCATCCCTTGGCCAGTCCCACTCAGTGATGATGGACTGGGAAATCCCACCTGTCCATGGAAACCTGTCCCTATTTTGAAGAGGTTAAAATGGTGAAGAAAATATTTATGGCTAGGAACTGTTGACCCTGGACCGTGTTCCCTGGACAGAGTGTTCCCCAGAGCATGACTGTTGCTTGGGTTTGACTGTGAGGACCTCCATCAAGCCAAGAGAATGCTGGTGTCAACCCAAGAACTGGTCTTCCCAGGGTTGGTGGCAATAGGGCACCCACTGAAGTGTCATGGAGATGGTATTTTCTGGAGCTCAGGGTGATGCTGTTATATGGCACAGAAGTCACTGGGAGCATGGGAGGCTGCTCCAGAGGAAGACAGGGGACAAGGGGTTTTTTTTTGTGGCTGTGAAATGATCTACTTTGGCTGAGGGGAGGGGGATCTCTGAGACTGGGGACAGCACGACTTTGCCTGTGGAGATGGCAGAAGAGTGGGTCTGTGCTGGAGAAGGGAGGATTTTGATCTGCAGTGGCTTCAGAAGGGTGTATGGGAGGGCATGTGGAGTCTGGTAGAGCATGCATTTCCTCAGCCTTGCTGACAGCAGGGTCTATTTTTGGGTGAATAGTTAAGACTGGGTCTCTGAGGGTCTGATAAAGTGGGTTCCCACGGCCCAAGCAAAGATCCTGTGGCTTCAGGGTATAGAGAAGGCAACAGACCACGTTCCACGTGCAGACAACTGTCACCACACGTAATTCTGGCTCTCCTTTTTTCTTCTTCTTCTCTAACAAGTGAAGGGGGTCCCCACATCTGGCTGTGGCGGTTAAACAGGCTCAATTTAATCGCAGGGCTGATCTAGGACGCAGAGAAAAGAGGAGAAAGGGGTGAGAAACACAGAGCACCTGCTTACCCCCAGCCAGTGTGACCCATCCTGGCTTGGGCTGCACATGGGGGGATGGCCAGGAAATCCACAGCCTGTAGTGAGGCTGTTTGGGGGATGGGGTGGGGGGAACAAAGTGCCCAGATCCTGCCTGGGGAAAGAGTCAGATGGTTGGGACATTTGGCAAAAGTCTTCTGTAGCTTCCACCAGGGTGGAGTGGAAGCATGAAAGGGGTAAAGGGGCCAGGGCTGGTTTGTGAGGATTCAGTGTGTGGCAGGAGACTTCCAAAGGGGTGTTTGTGGGAGTGTGATAGAATCATAGACTGGTCTGGGTTGGGAGGGACCCCAAGGGTCACAGAGCTCCAACCCCCTGCCACAGGCAGGGACACCAACCTCCAGGCCTGGAGCTACACAAGGTTGCCCAGGGCCCCAGCCAACCTGGCCTTGAACACCCCCAGGGATGGGGCACCCACCCCCTCTCTGGGCAGCCTGTTCCAGCCCCTCACCACTCTCTCTGCAAAGAACTTCCCCCCCAATCTCTCCTCTCCCCCTTCCCTCCTCCAGCTTCACTCCATCCCCCTTGTCCTGCCAGTCTCTGCCCTTTAACAAGCCCATTCCCCTCCTGTTCCTCTGCTCCCTTCAGGGACTGGCAGGCTGCACATGGTATGTGTGGTGAGAGGTGAGATGAATCCAGTGGCTCAGCTGCCTCCCAGAAAGCAGGAAACCTCTTCCCCTGAGATCAGGCTGCTCCCTAAGTGTGCAGTAAAAATTGTTGAAGCTGGAGGAGTGGCTCATGTGCAGAGAACAGTTGGCTGAACTGGTGGCCCTTGTGTCCTGGCTGCTCTGCCTCCAGTGTCAAGGGGAACACCATCTTTCTAGGCCAGGGCAGCAAAGGAGGGGAGGAAAAAAAGCTGAGAACATCCCTCTTCTAGTGGCATTTCCAATACCTGGGGGGAAGGATGCTCCATTTGTGGTGACTTCCCAAACTGAAGCCCCCAGGCCAAACTGTTTTGTACAAAGACAGGGCAGCACTGATCCTCCAGGCAAAACCCAAAGCATCACTTCTCTGGGGTGTGTTATGGCTGGGCATGGATCAGTGCTGCACTGCACCTCTCTGGCCCTGGGCTGGCTGGGCATAGATCAGGCACTGTGTCTGTCCCTGGGTGCAGAAGTGATGCTCAGGCTGGTGAGCAGAGATGTCCCAGCTGGGATGCTTCACAAACACACAAGGACAAACAGACAAGGCTGAGAAAAGGTGAAACTTGGCCCTTCTTGTGAGGACTCTCTAGGAACCAGGACTTTGGGGCTGGAACCCAGAATTAGGTAGGTCAGGGCTGGATCTTCCCACCTGGAACCAAGTGTTTTGCTTAGAGGATGGTGGGTTTTCCCATCCAACCCAGCCCTGAGTTTCTCTTTCCCCCCTCTGCTCATCTCTCACTGGGTGAGGGTGATAACTGAGACAGCAGGTTTCCCCCCCCCCCCCCCCCCTTTTTCCCTTTCCTCCCTCCCCTCCACCCCCAACTTGGTTAGATTTGACATGTGATAGGTCCCAAGATAAAAACAATGTTACAAGAGAATATAAGCAACAGCTTGGAGGGGGTGTGTGTGTGGGGAAGACCCCAAAGAGCTGAGCAGGGCATGATCAGGGTCTCTGCTGTCAGCCCCAGCAGCTCCTCAACCCCACGGTGCAGGTGGGAAAAGAGGGTTGTCTTCTGGAAAGGGTTAATGCCAGGGCTGCAGCCAGACTTTGGAGCCCTTTTGACAGCGGTTTTGAAATCTGATTTTCTTTTTTGCAACCAAGTGAGGTTTTTATCAACTTCCTATTTGAGAGCAGAAGTCGGAGCCCCGTGCAGGAAGGCTGCAGCAGAAGTGCTGCCTCGTGTCCCTCTGCGCCCTGCCCTTGCCTTTAGGTGAGGTAATCAGTGTGTTGGCAATGCAAGAACCACAGCTTGGGCAAATGGGACATGAAGAGTAGGGAGGAGCCCTGGACTTCAGTGAGATGAATTAGAATCCCTTGGGTTGGAAGAGACCTTCAAGATTGAGTCCTACCATAGCCTAACCCTGCCTGGCCCACCTCTAGACCATGTCCTCAAGCACAACCTCTACAAGCCTTTTTAAATCCCTCTGGGCAGCCTGTGCCAGTACTTGGCAACCCTTTCAGGAAAGAAATTCTCCCTGATTTCCAACCTCAGTCTCCCCTGAAGCGATTTGAAACCATTTCCTCTCATCCTATCGCCTGTTACCGTGCAGGTAGTTGTAGAGAGCAGGAAGGTCTCCCCTCAGCCTCCTCCTCTTAAGACTAAAAACCCCCTTTTCCCTCAGCTGCTCCTCACAGGATTTGTGCTCCAGACCATTCTGCAGCTTTGTTGCCCTCCTCTGTGCTGGTTTAGCCCTGGCACAAGGCCAGGGATGCTGTGGGTACAACCTGCTCCTGCCCCGTTGCTGGTCTGATCTCACCTCTGTGCAGGGTTCCCCTGTCCATGGCGAGTGGCTTGAGTCAAACTCCTTGTGCAGAGCATCACAGCAACTCCCTGCATCTCTGCCTGCAATGCCCAGGAGCCCAGACCTGAACTCCAAAATCAGGTGAGGCCCCAAATCAGCTCTGTTGTGGGCTTGTAGCTTAACACCACCTCTATATCCCCATCGCACGTGGTGAGGAGCAACGTAGCCCTGTGCAGATGGCTCCATCCTGGCTTTCTGGCTGCAGCCATGACTGCTGCCTCTGGGAAGCAGTTTGCTGGCACCAGGCAGGCAGAGCAGAGCAGATTCCTTGCTTCATGCAGATGAATCTGCTTGCTCTAGCCCCAAGAGCTGTTTGCACGACTCATGTTGCTCTTTCCCATACGCAGCTGGGGCTTCCTCTTGCAAGGGCTGTTCACTTGAAGACAGGCTGTCCCTAAGCTCAAATATTTGGGGGCTCCTGCTCTTCAGGACAGCTCAGGTTTCTATAGGCACATGTCTTGTGGTGGAGCAGGCTTAGGCAAGCACAGATGGACCTAAAGCTTATGGAAAGTACCTTTCAAACCAGCCCTGTTTAGATTGCCAGAAAATCAATAAATAAAGATGGGAGTTCTGCCCTTGTTCTTCTCTGATGTATTTAATTTCATTGACAATCAGAACCCACGTTGGCCTCTCTATTGGAAATACCCCAGAAAGTCTCAGATTTTACAGAGATTTCCCCAAATTCTTCATCTGGGGAGGTGACACTTCTCATCTTTACACAGAAGCACCCTCAGCATTTTCCAGTTATCTTGCACAGGAGAGAACCTGAGGTGCCTCTAGCCCTGGCCTGGTAGGGTACAGATACATAGGTCCCTTGCTCAAGCCATACAGCACAGGGCAAGGCAGGGAAGGGTGCAATCCAAAGGCTGCAACCCCAATATTGCTTGTGCTGCCCCAAACCATGAAAGCAAATGGAGTTCAGCAGAGAGGAGTCTCAGCTCTGCCTGGTGTAGCAGTGATGCCAACGTGTAAGCAGCTACCAGAGCATGAGAGCAGCAGTGACAGCACCAGAGCAGGTAAAATCTGATGTGCTTCACAGCTGTGACAGTGTGTGTGGGGAAACTACTGCTGAGATAAGTTGTGTAACGTTCCTGCTGCTGCCTTTCTTCAAAGCTCTTGTGCCATGTTTGTTTTCTGCCTCCCTTGCAGTTGTCTTTCAGCTCTGATGCAACTGTTAGAGCCCTTTGAAACCCTCAGCTTGCAAAGCTGAAGGGTTAAAAACAAGATGCAGAATGGGCCTAACTACACCAGTCCTTCTCTTCAGTGCCTGAGGGCTGCCAGCATCATCTCTGCTCTCAAAATTGCTATTTCTGCTCCAAAGCAGTGGTTTGCATCAAAGCATCATCCACATGTGCAACCAGCCACATCTTCCTTAGGCCCTTAGCAAGGCCTGCAAGGGCTTGGCTGAGCCAGATCTGCAGGTGCAAGAAGTGACAAGAGATGGGGAGCAGAGACTGGTGTGTCTTTGGGGCACCACTGTAGCTTTCAGCTGTGCATCCAACCATCAATCTCTGCAGGTGAGCAGAGATCGTTGCTGAGCATCTATTTTTCTCTTAACTTCCACTGTGCAGGAAGTAAATAAACACTTACACTTACTTTTAACATCTCTGTCAGGTAATGGTGGTAAAAATAAGTTTGCATATTGTGGGGCTGACAGGGCTGAGAGCTGGTTGATGTTGCACATGGGAGCCCGTTGAAAGCGGGGGGGTCTCAGGGGTATAACTGATGACAAACGTCAGCCCGGTCTCGAAGCCTTTCGTGTCTCAGCTGTGTGGGAATGGCACCTCACAGCTCTGCTCTCACTAGTCATAGGCTAATCTTCCTGTTTGTGGGGGATGAGCACGCTCCTGCTTGCATCATAGAACCATAGACTGGGCTGGGTTGGGAGGGATCCCCAAGGGTCACAGAGCTCCAACCCCCTGCCACAGGCAGGGACACCAACCTCCAGGCCTGGAGCTACACAAGGCTGCCCAGGGCCCCATCCAACCTGGCCTTGAACACCCCCAGGGATGGGGCATCCACCCCCTCTCTGGACAGGCCCTTCCAGCCCCTCACCACTCTCTCTGCAAAGAACTTCCCCCTGATATCTCATCTCCCCCTTCCCTCCTCCAGCTTCACTCCATCCCCCTTGTCCTGCCAGTCTCTGCCCTTTAACAAGCCCATTCCCCTCCTGTTCCTCTGCTCCCTTCAGGGACTGGAAGGCTGCAATGAGGTCCCCCCACAGCCTTCTCCAGGCTGACCCAGCCCAGCTCCCTCAGCCTCTCTCCATAGGGAGCTGCTCCAGCCCTCTGAGCATCCTTGTGGCTCCTCTGACCCCTCTCCAACAGCCCCACATCTTTTTTTGGCACCCAGGATTTTATAACTGCAGAGGATGGGAGTCTGCTCTTTGCCTTACAGCATCTCCTCAACCCATCTAGGAGGAGAGCCCAGTCAGGTTCAGAAGTAAGCACACAGTTCCTGGTTTACAGTTAATTGGCTAATGAAGATCAGCAGTAATCTCGAGCCTGGAAATGAGAGAGCTGCAGCTTCCATGGGCATCAAACTGGTCTCCAGAGCTGAGTAACTCTACAGACCCACGTAGGAGTTTCCAGGGCACATAGTTAGTGTTTCTTAGTGTCTCTGGCTGCTGCATTCACACGTGTCTCCCCTCTTTCAGACAGATGATGATCTCAGTCCTGAGACAGTTCATGCAGATACTTGGCAGCATTTTATGACAACCCAGTAGCAGGGGACAGTGATATGGAGGAGAGTGTGGCTGGAGGAGAAGGGAGCTGCCCTGAGGAGGCTGAGGGGTCTCTAGAAAAACAAGTCTTTTCCCTGTGGAAGTAACTAAGTGCAAATATTAGTACTGGAGGGTACTGAAAGTCACTTGCTGTCATAGCCCCAGGCCCCTGCAGCGTGGCTCTCCAAAGCACCATGCCCCTTGATGGTAAGACTGGGTTTACTGGGGGAGTGCAGGGGGCCAAAGCGACAGGTATTGTGTGTTTTAAAGGACAAAAGATTGGGGGGCACAGACTTGTCACACGTGTTCCTGGGCTTGAGTGAGCCCTGTAGAGCCCTGTGCCAGCCTTTGGCACCAGGCTTTCTCCTGGGAGCAGAAGGGGACTTGGAGATACCGGTGTTTTGATAGGTTGTAGTACAGCAGTTGTATCCTAGTTGTAGGGTGCTCTGTGCAGGTGGGATGTCTCCCATTGCATGCTGATTTCCTCCTCCACACTGTGCATCAGGTTGGATAACCAAGGCTCTTCACCTGCTCACCACCTCACCACATGAAACCAGAGGGTCTGTGTCTCCCTGTGAACCTGGTACCTTCATTTCTTCAACAGCTTCAGCACAGCAGAGGGGAGGAGCAGCATGTCCAGCTCACTTTGCTAGAGAAAAATCATAGCAAGGGCTGAAAGAGGTGGTTGTCTAACAGCTCCCAGTCATACCATACAGCAGATCTTGGATAGGAAGTGAAGAGCAACTTTTCCCATGGGAACTACAGGGGGAGGCAAACTGAACTGAATGGAGCCCTCGTAAATCAAAGACATACGCCTTTGACTTTCTGCACTGTAGCCTTGGGCAGCTGCTATTTATATGCCCAGTCAAGAATTTCAAAAAATAAAATAAAAAAAAAAAGCCACAAAATGCAAGAATTATAAAAAATGCCAAGTTCTGTGAATGTCTCCTTCCATCAGCCTCTGAGTGCTACAGAAAGGGAAACTGAGGCACGGTGCGTGGAGCCCATTTGCTGAGGGTCTTGCAGAATGTCAGCCCTACAGGGATGAGCACAAAGTGATACAGGTGTTTGTGCTCCTCACCTCTGCTCTTGGTGACAGGGGAAGGGGTCAGGCAGTGTAGCTGGCAGGGACATCTATGTTTAGTTCCATGTAAGCTGAGCATGTATCCCATGTGTTTTCTTCCACTGCCTGCCTGAGGAATCTACCTTATCAAAGCACTTTGCAGGTATTAACGAATACATTGTTAAACTGCAGTGATGGGATTTTCCAAAACTGTCATTATTGGCCTAAACTGGGACTAAAACTCCCCCAGGTGTGATGGAAACAAAGTACAGTTTAAAAAACACCAGCCTAGGGAGATGTGATTCAGTAGGTATGATCTTACTTCTCCATCCACCCTCATCAAAGTACCTTCTCATTTATCACAGATTATCAGGAGGTTTATTTTCACAGATTAACAGGAGGTTATTTTCACAGATTAACAGGAGGTTATTTTCACCCAGTTCAGCAATCCTCCTCAGTGCTGCCTCCCTGATAACTGCTTGTCCCCAGCTCAGAGCCGATAATCAGCAATGGATGATCATCTCTGTGCCTTAGCCTAGACACTGCCCCTTCCCTCTGATCCATCATCAGCCCCAGCTTGGGATGTGGAGGTAGGTCTGAGTCTGTGCTAGCTCTCAGCACCAGCAAGAAGCTTGCCACCACCTTTTATCTGTGCACCTGGACAAGCTGGAGGAGTGGGCCTGTGTGAACCCTCATGAGGTTCAACAAGGACCCAGATGCTGTACTTGGGTCAGGACAATCCCCATCATCACTCCAGGCTGGGAGGTGAGGTGACAGAGAGCAGCCCTGCAGGGAAGGACTTGGGGTGCTGGTGGATCAGGAGCTCGACACAAGCCCCCAGTGAGCGCTCGCAGCCCCCAAGGCCAATCGTACCCTGGGCTGCACCCAAAGGAGCGTGGCCAGCAGCTCAGGGGAGGGGATCCTGCTCTCCTGAGACCCCACCTGCAGTGCTGTGGCCAGTTCTGGAGTCCCCACCATAAGGGGGACATGGAACTGCTGGAAGGGGTCCAGAGGAGACCACAAAGACAATCAGGGGGCTGGAGCACCTCTCCTATGAAGCCAGGCTGAGAGAGTTGGGGTTGTTCAGCCTGGAGAAGAGTCCAGGGGAGACCTTGCAGCACCTTCCAGTCCCTGAAGGGGCTGCAGGAAGGCTGGGGAAGGGGTGTTTAGAAGGGCCTGGAGTGATAGGATGAGGGGGGATGGGTTTAAATTGGGATTTAAATTTTAAATTGTAGATTTAGGTTGGGTATTAGGAAGAAATTCTTCACTCTGAGGGTGGTGGGGCCCTGGCACAGGGTCCCCAGGGAGGTGGTGGGTGCTGGATGGGACCTTGAGCAGCCTGGGCTGGTGAGAGGTGTCCCTGCCCACGGCAGGGGGGTGGGACTGGATGATCTTTAAGGTCCCTTCCAACCCAAACCATTCTATGCTTTAAATGCTCTTTCTGTTCATAGATTGATACATTTTTCCTGCCAGCCTGCAGCTGGCAGCAGCTGAAGGGTGCCAGTGCAATTACAGGCCACGGGTGGGCTCTCAGGTCCGCACACCTCTCCCCAGGTGAGCTGCCTGCCTGCTCAGCCCTCAGATTTGCTTGTACAGCTGCCTCCAAATGCGTGGTCCACTCTTCCTTCCAGCCTGCTGCCCTCAGCCCTCTCTGTGTGTAGGGACATGAGATGGCTGAGACCTTGGGGCAACCTCTCCCTCCGGCCTGGACATTAAAAGACGGTGCCAGGGGCTTGCTGACCCCATGCAGGTGTTTATCATCTGTCTCTTTTTGAGGCCAGCTGCATTCTAAGAAACCCAGGCATGGAGACAGAAGCAGAAAAGGACCTTTTGCTTATCTCTGACCTTTCTGGTGCAGGCCTGTGGCACAGGGTGGCCTCCAGGACCCCGATAATGCTAAAGCTGGGATGCACGATTAGCCATCGGGACGCTGCCTGCGTAGAGCTGGTGAAGACCTGGGAGGTGGCACTGAAGAGAGGGAAATCTAAATATGGGAAGTCTCTTCTGCAAAATGCAGTGAAAAGCCAGGGTAGAGGGATGTGTGTGACGTGGTGGGGCAAAGCCTTGGCCTGGGGAGCAGGAGGGGCTTTGCCAAAGGGTCAGGGGAGTGTTTGTAGCTTTTAAAGGTCTCTTGCTGATGAAGGGGTTCAGGAGGTGGATGCTGGAGAAGAGCTGCCCTGACTGGTGCTCTGCTCTGTGCAAAACTCAGCCTCACTCTGCAGGTATCAGTAAGCAGCCCACCCCTCTGCTCTCTGTACTGGAGTGGGGTGAAACTCCCCAGTGCCAACAGCTGGAATTCTATTAGGATGAGAGAAACGGTGACCCTGCTGCCCTGGCTGTAGCCACCCCTTTGGGCACAGGCTGAGAATCAAATCTTGGGCTGGAACTTGTCCTACTATGTCCCCACTGAGCTTTGCAGATGCTGCTGCCACGAGCAGGAGGCCAGGCACAGATGGCTTCCCATGGAACTGAAGCTCCTGTGTACATGACCCAGTGTTTGTGAAGGGCTGACTCTCTCTCTCATTGGAAGCATGATTTGGGTGTCTCTCCTCCTGAGTTTCCTGCTTGTGGGAACGTAGAGGAGTCGGTACCTTTACTGGATCAAATCAGTGGGACTTGGTTGAAGTTGGCCAAAGAATTAAGAACTTATGGGAAAGGGAGGACAGGCACACGCAGCGGGATTGCAGGAGGCTTGTTTCTTCAGAAAACAAGGCCAGAAGTGCTGAAAAGCTTTGGGTTCATCCTGATGCAGAACAGGAAGATTTTTGTGGGATGGGAAAAATGCTTCCTGCCCTGCTCCAGTCCATGGTGCAAGCAGAGGGACACCCATTGCGGTAAGGCCAGGCTGCAGCCATGTGCCCTGGACAGACAGACACAGGACCACAGGCTGTGTTTATGTCCAGCAGCCTCAGTAAAAATTCCCCTTTATGGTATCCCAGCCAAATCCTCCTTCTTCCACACTCCACAGAGAACAAGCGGTCCAGCGTGACCTCGAGGTAGACAAAGAGAGAGATGATCTGAGCAAAATATAGCATAACTATAGATTTATTTTCAGGTAGGGAGGAAAAAAAAGAAAAGAAAAAGAAATCACTTTCCCAGCCTCTTTGGAGAAAAACATCCTCTAAAGTTTCTTGTTTTGCTGAGGCTTCTCTTTCTCTTGAGCCGTTTCCAGCTGTGGCGGGTGGAGGGACAGATCCCCGGTACAGATGCTGGCAGCCCCACCCTGCCAGCAGAGGAGCTGTGCTTTCAGGAGCCACATACCAGGGTGACTTTGGGTCAGCTGGGGTGTATCCTGTGATAGTTATCTCCAAATATTAGTATTTCTTTCCCCCCTCCCCTGGTTAGCGTTGTCCCCACACCCCCCTTCTATATTTAGTGAGCCAGCTCTGATTGCCTTTTTTAATTAGCAGCAGTAGTCTCAGTTTCTGTGTTTCACATATTAATGAGCATTTCCTTTATTATGGCTATCCCTTATGCACCATATATATCCCTCTGCTCCCCAGAATGGCTCTGTGCCCTGGTAACCCCTGGACCTCAGAAGGTTGAGGTCCAGTCTGTGCTCCACCAGTGTAAATCGTTCCTGAGCGGTGGGAGGTTTCTTTCCCAGCATGTAGATGCTTTTATACAAATACAGTCATACTTTACATGAATAGGGGTTATTTTACATAGCTGCTAATTTAAATATAGCTATACTCAAGTGGGTTTGCCACCACAGTATCCTCTGTATGGTGGAAAGAGTAAAGGTTGTATTTGGGTGGAGCAAATGGAGAAGCCCACCTGATTCTGAGCCAGAGCTGACCTGTGTCTCTCCCAGGCATGGATTCTCCTGTCTGCACTCACCCATTCAGCAGCACAGCTTTGCAGCCAGCTGGGTCTTGTCCTTGATGGGTCAGAGCAGGGCAGGCAGCACAAAGACCAGCCTCTGTGCAAGGAAGGGAGGAGGAGGACTGGCATCGGGCAGGGGCGAGAGCGGGACAGCCCCTTTGGCAGCACTCTGGACTTCCAGGGTTTCACCCAGGAAACCAGATCCCAGATCCTCCTGGCTCTCACTGTGCAGTTGGTTTCTCATGGAGCTCCTTTGGCTGCCTTACCTAGCGAGGTTGGCACCTCCTCAGTCTCTCCCAGTGTGCATCAGGGCTCAGAGCTCAGGGTGGGGGGTGCTTTTATACCCATTGCAAGGCAGATAATCCAAACACTAGCTGCTGGTTCCCAAATCCAGGAGCACTTGTACCACTTCAAGCAGGCAGGCCACTTCAGAACACGTTTTGGGGGTTGTCACTACAAAAACTAGGGTTCAGCTATTGAAGCCTGATTGGAATTGGTTAACTAACACCGAGGTATTTACACCAAGCTAATTACTAGGATCCTTTCCAAGGGTCTGGTCCAGTCATTCCATTGCACAATGTAGTTTTCAGGGAGAATTAAATCCTTTGCTGACGTGTTTATAGAGTCAGATGTAATCTTGTAGCATCTCCTACCTGGGATTTTTCTACCATCTTTAAGACCATTAATAAATGACCATCATGAAGGATGAATTGCATAAATAGGAACAGGGGTAGGCTTGGTGCCAGCTAAGTGCAGGACAGATGAATTTGCTGGAGTTCTATGGAGCATCTGGCAGCAGCTCTACTGAATTCAGTGGGCACCTGTGTACTTCCATGATCTCAGCTGGCTGGAGGGAAACTGAGGCACGTAGCAGCTACGTGGTCTGCCCAGGCAACCAAACAGGGCAGGAAGGAGCCCTGACCCTTCTGGCTCTTTGCAATGTGTACTTTTCAGCGTGAACACTTACTGTGGGGAGGGTTTTGATTGTAAGTTGTGGTATCTGGGTGAAGGGAATAACGCTGCTCCTTCTCTCTGGGAAAATGAAGACCTTAGACCATAGAAACTGCTGTGCGGGTGGAACCCAAGGCTGATAACAGCAGCCTCCTCTCTATCTGCAAGGCAGTACTAGCTGACTCAAAGGCAGAAGAACCCTGCCTAAATAACCCAGGGATGATTTGCAAGAACAGTTAACTGGTGGCGACTCTGAAGCATGTGGTTTAACAGCTCTTCTCACGCCATTTCAGAACACGAGATGATAGTCTTGATACCCAGGGAATATCCAAGCTCTTTCTGGCTTGTAATCTTGCTTTAGGCATGGCAAGAAGTTGGCATTGCAGGCTCAAAAGGAAGTGATAGGAGCCAGGACTGGTTGTTAGCTGTCAGCCCCCAAAAGGTCGTGCTTAGGTTGGTGCCCTGAGGAGGAGGAGGTAGGAGTGCTCTTGCAAAAGGGAAACATTTCCATGCACTGTGCTGTTGTCTCTAGGAAACCTTTCAAGCACTCCCAGGCCCAGCAGTTTGCTAAGAAGACCCAGATCTCATTCCTTTCACTGCAGTTGCCAGCAGAAAGGGGTTTGTTGGGATTTTTTTTGTTGTTTTGTTCTTTTGTTGGTCCTGTGAGGACTTGTTTCTTCTCCAAGTAGAATCTCCCCCTGGCTCCACTGCAGCTGGTCACAGCTTTTGTTGGGAAATGAAGCCCTGCAGCTCTGAGCTGTACCTGATGCACTGGTACATCACCTGATCCTTGCTGGGGTACCAGGGAGCTCCTGCTAACCCTGCGTGCACGGGAGGGGGCTGACTGATTCCCGAGTGACCCAACAGCTGCACCTTCAAACAGGCAGCCAAGTGGTAACTGCAAATGTGTGTACGACTCTTCTGCCCTGGAGCGTGACCACAGGAAAGGGGCTCTGTCCAAAATAGCAAGCGAGGTGTTGATGCCCTTCAGCAGCTTCAGGAGCTTCAACGGATTTCGGGGGGGCCACCTCGGGCCTCTGTGGTGGCAGGGGCTGGGGGAGACTCCCAGGATCTCCTTGTTGCTTGTGTTATGTGCTGGGCATGGGTGGTGTAGGATGCAGGTTGACTGCAGGATGAATATGAGCCAGCAGTGTGCCCAGGCAGCCAAGAAGGCCAATGGCATCCTGGCTTGTATCAAAACCAGTGTGGCCAGTGGGTCTAGGGAGGTGATTGTGCCCCTGTACTGGGCATTGGTGAGGCTGCACCTTGAGTGCTGGGTCCAGTTCTGGGCTCCTCACCATAAGAAGGACATTGAGGTCCTGGAGCGAGTCCAGAGAAGGGCAACCAGGCTGGGGAAGGGGCTGGAGGGCAAATCCTCTGAGGAGCAGCTGAGGGAGCTGGGGGTGTTGAGCCTGGAGAAGAGGAGGCTGAGGGGAGACCTTCTCACCCCTCCCCTGCCCTGCCAGGAGGGTGCAGAGAGGTGGGTGATGGTCTCTTCAGCCAGGGGACAGGAGATGGGACAAGGGGCAATGGGCTCAAGCTGCCCCAGGGCAGGGTCAGAGCAGATGGGAGGGAAAAGTTCTTCCCTGAAAGAGTTGTCAGGGCCTGGCACAGGCTGCCCAGGGAGGGGGTTGAGTCCCCTTCCCTGGATGTGTTCAGAAAAAGGGTAGATGAGGTGCTGAGGGATCTGGTTTAGCTCAGGATGGGAATGGTTGGACTCGATGATCTTCAAAGGTCTCTTCCAACCTTGTGATTCTGTGATTCAGTGATTCTGTAGAGGAAACATCCTTCCCAAGTGGGTGCTGAAGGAGGGTCATGCCTTCTCATCTCTTGTACCTCAGGGTACAACCCCAGCACCCTCCCAAGAGGCTGTTCCCAACCTCAGGTGAGTCACAGAATCACAGAATTATAGGGGTTGGAAGGGACCTCAAGGGATCATGGAGTCCAACCCCTGAGTCCCCTCAGTAGCTGTCTCCTCAGAGCAGTTCATGGGACTGGGGGTAACTCCAGTTTCCCTGCCAAAGCCCCTGGACCACAGGGTTTGCAAGGGACTGAAGTAGCAGCAAGGTCCAACTGTCACCTCCCATCACCTCCAACTTGTTTACATCATTCCCTCTAGGGCCTCCTGTTCTTTCCCCCTCTGTAGCTATTGAATCCTTGTTCTTTTCTGGCAAGGAAAAAGCAAGATCCCAGCTGACTTGGAGTCTTTTGGTAACTCTCAGAGGCAGCTGCAAACTGCCTGTACTCCCCAGCCTCCACGAGGTCAAGACAGGAGCTGAACTCATCAGTCAGTGCTTCCCAGGAATTAGCTGTGTGCTGTGTGCCTGGCTCTCTCCTGAGTTTTCAGACCATTACTGAAAGGCTGGCTCAGCCACTCCCCATTGTGTCCTCACACTCGTGTTTTGCACTACAAGGTCTGACAGCTGCCAATGAGCAGGACAGTGGAGCTCACACAGGGCAGCCCACAACGGAGAGGCCAGGTCCTGCAGAAGAATATTGTGTGCAGTGTTGGGCTCTCAGGGAGGACAGGGAGCTACCAGAGAGGGGACAGCAAAGGGCTGTGGAGATGCTGAGGGGCACCAGAACGTCTCTCTGGGGCAGAGAGGGGCTGAGGGATTTGGAGCTGTTCAGCCTGGAGAAGAGAAGCCTGAGGGGGAGCTGCTCAATGCTGAGAAACCCCTGAGGGGTGGGCTCAGGAGGAGGGGTCAGGCTGTGTTCAGGGGTGTCCATGGACAGGACAAGGGGTCGTGGGCACACACTGGAGCAGAGGAACTTCCACCTAACCCTGAGGAGGAACTTCTCTCCTGGGAGGGTGGCAGAGCCCTGGGCCAGGCTGCCCAGAGAGGCTGGGGAGTCTCCATCTCTGGAGACATCCAAACCCCATGATCCTGGATACTGCCCTGTGCAGCTCGTGGGGATCCTGCTCTGGGGGGTGGGACTGGGGGATCTCCAGAGGTCCCTGCCAACCCCTACCAGTCTGTGCTTCTGTGAGATGATGGTCAAGTCACTTGAGAGCACGCTGGGCTTAGCCTGGGCTCCCAGATGGCTGCTTTACGGGGGGCAGCGAGTCTCTTGCAGCCTCTGGTTAGACACCCAGCCCTGTGTGCTGCATCTGTGACCACAAGATTATTCCTTTCAACCAAACAGATTTTATCTTCCTGAAGTCTTCCTCATGGGCATGGAAGGAGAAGGGGCAGGGGCAGGTTTCTAAAATCACTCAGCTGTCCCAGAGAATAATCCAGACCCAGCTGCTTCTGCCACTGCCTTGAGAACAAAAAGATTTGCTGGCTGTTGAGTGCCTTTGAAAATTCAGCCCTTGATCTGGCTTTTATTCTTTCCCCTCCTTGTCCTCCCTTTTCCTCTCTTTCTAGCTCTCTGAGCATGCATGTGTCTTCCCAGTTTCTATCTCAGAATCTGGTGCCAGATAGACATTTACCTTTTCTGGATGCCAGAAGCCCCTGGAGCTCAGGTGAGAGGAGAAAGAAGTCGCTCTACTTTCCATCATGTGTGCTGCTCAGAGCTCAGCCTGGGAAATCAAAGTTCCTTGGCTGAGCCTGACCAGCTGTCTGCTCCTGCCTCCTTGCCAGCTGAGCCTCACACATCTGTCAGAGGATGAGCAGAGTGATGCAGTTCCTCTTCCTCACTTCGCCCAGTTCTCCACGTGCTTCTTCCACTTGCTGCCTGCAGCTCTCCACCCTTTCAGTTCCAGCCCGGTGTGCTGGGTGGTGGAGCTCTACCCGTCCTTTTCTTCTCCCTAGGGTCACGTTAGCAAGTCCAGCTTGGCCAGGGGACCAGGCTGGTCCAAAGCACTGAAGAATAGTCTGAAGCAGGGAGTCCAGAGATCTCTGTTCCCAAGTCATGCTTGCAGAACAAAGGGAGGGGTATTCCAGGTCAGGGAACAGCAAAGTGACACTGCTGCACCTGCCGGGCCGTGACGACTCGCCTGTCCTGGTCCCCACCTTCCTCCTGTGTTTGTCACGTGCTCCCAATTCCCTCAGAGGCTTTCAGCAGTGAAGGACCAGGGCTTCCTGGAGAGGTCCCATCCCCTGGTGCTGCTCCATAATCCCTACAGTGACACTATGACACTGTGTAACACCTTACGGGTCCAAAACAGCATCTCCAGCGCCAGCATCTCCAGCTGCTTCTCCAGCTGCTGAGCCAGCATCCTTCAGCTGCCTGCACCAGGCTTTGGCTCAGATACATGAAGAAGGAAAGAGGGGATATTTTTATGGTGATGATGGTTCCTGGCAGGCCTGGCAAGCCCCACACACTCCTCCCTGCCTGGCCCAAGCTGTGCAGATAATCGGTGGCTCCGGTGATGGGGCTGTTCAGCAGCTCTGCACTTATCGCTGCTCCGAGCCTGGATGGGTGCTGGCAGGGCAGCTGTGCAGCAGGGAGTCTCCCTGACAGCATTTTGCAAGGTTCCTGTGTTTGGTGGGTGGTGGAAGATTACCCAGGGAGGGGAGGGACTGCTCAGCATCTCTACAGCCCTGCACCACAGAGGGGGTGTGAGTGAGTGAGTGAGTGCCATGCAGAGCCCTGGGGAGACTGCTGTGAGCCCAGCACTGAGCGTGCCAGGGTGCTGGTGGTGGGCACACGACCTCTGAAATTGTGATGGGGCTTGGGCAGACAGAGCACCCAGCGCTGTGCTGGGACCTGGAGTCTGCAGGCTGCCTGCACCCATCTGCCAAAGAACGCTGAGCAAGTCACTGCAGTGCCCTGTGCCCCAGTGTCCTCCTTGGTAAGTGAGGATGCTCCTGCATTCCTTTGCCATCCCTTCATCTTTTCTCCTTCCCCAGCTGCTGATCACAGAATTGTAGGGGTTGGAAAGGACCTCCAGAGCCCATCGGGTCCAACCCCCTGCCAGAGCAGCTCCCTAGGACAGGTCACACAGGTCGGTGTCCAGACGGGGCTGGAATCTCTCCAGAGATGGAGACTCCACACCCCCTGGGCAGCCTGTCCCAGGGCTCCCTCACCCTCACTGGGGAAAAGTTCTTCCCCACATTGGTGTGGAACTCCCTGTGCTCCAACTTGCAGCCATTGCCCCTTGTCCTGTCCCCACAGACACTGAAAAGGGGCTGCCCATTCCCCCTGCATCCCATACTGAAGATATTGATAAACATGAATAAGGTCCCCCTTAGTCTTCTCTCCAGGCTGAACAGCCCCAGCTCACTCAGCCTTTCCTCACAGGGGAGATGCTCCAGGCGCTGCATCACCTCCGTAGCCTCCTCTGGACTCTCTCCAGGAGATCCCTGGCTGGTTGATCCCAGGGAGCCCAGAACTGGACTCAACACTCCAGCTGGGGCCTGACCAGGGCAGTTTTAAAACGCTGGCAGCAGCAGAGGGCTCTTCAGTGTGAACCAGACCCCACAGATTCACCCCTGTGGCAGCTGTCACCCAGAGCAGAACACACCCAGCTGGGTTCTGGGTCCTCCAGCCCTGAGATGGGTCTGGTCCAGCCCCTGACACCCACAGCAAGCTGCTCACCGTCCAGACGTTAACGCTTGTTTTGGGGACACGGTCTGCCAGTTAACCTTACAAATAATGCCCAAGAGCTGCAAGTATAAACACAGCAGCGCTCACAGGAACCCCTTTGCTTGTCAGCTCACAGTGGGAATGAAGTTTGTATGTTAATTGCTCCAGGCAGTACCCTGGTGGGAGGCTGACTGGTGTTGTGCTGCTGTAGTTCTCATCCCCCCCTGCTCAGACTCTTGTAGCCATGGAGGAATGATGGTGTTTCTGCTTATATCTGTGCTGCTGGCTTGCTTTCAGTGGCAGGTGCCTGAAGCCTGGCTCTGCAGTAGGAACAGCTGGATAGGCTCCAACTACAGAATACAGCCATTTAAACCACTCCTGACTTCAGCTTCTGATGTCTCAGGAGACATCTTCACTGCTGTGATGCTGAGAGAGGGCAGGGTGGATGGGGAGGAGCACCAGCTCCTGTGCTGTAAGGCTCAGGACAAATGCAGAGCAGTAGGGTTGTACTGGAAGAAATGATGAACCTGCCAGGCTGGAGTCACTCCACCAGAACTCTGCTTGCCTGGGGATGTGGGTGCATTCACAGAGTGTGTCTCATTAACATGGTGTTAATGTCAGTAATTATTGAGGACATGAACGCAGAAGCAGATGTGGATAATAAGCAATTACCAGAACTGCTGGGGGAAATGCCTCTGTGTTTTACTGTGGATATTGGCATCTCCATGAATTCCATCTGGATACACCTGTCGGGATGTACAGAGCTGCCTGGCTGGGACAGTCACAAGGAACCCCTGTGCCTTCAGGGAGGGGTGTTCCCTAGAGGAGCCTTCTCTCCAAGCTGCAGGTTGTCTCCAGGATGGCTGTGCTGGGAGGGTGGATCCTATTTTAGCACCCATTCTTAACACCTGCACTCAGCACTGTGCCTTGTAGGGCCTTAAAACGATCCTCCCTTGGCTCTGCACTTTGGAGGGACGAGTGTACTTCACCTGGGTGCTGGTGGGACACAGGGGCACTGTCTTATGTGTGTGTGGTGCAGCCAGGCTGGCAGCAAAGATGGGCTCTGGCCCTGCTGTGCACACACAGAGCCAGCACGCTGGCTGGGATGGTGGCTCAGCACGGCGCTCCCCGGCGACGCCGGCGGGGTCTGGCTGATGGGAGGTCGGTGCAAGATGTTTCCTTTCAGTTACACCAAGGGTGAAGCGAGCACAGCTCATGGTAAAGGCTTCTTGATGGCAAAGGCTGCTTCAAAGCCCTTGCAGCACACCCTCCAGCCTGTGCTGGAAGGTAACAGCCAGCCAGGTGCACCACAAGTGGGGGAAGTCAGTGGGGGTGTCAGTCGTTTTCTTCCTACCCCCCCCCCCCAAAATATTTACATGCACACAGCACAGTCCTTCCTCCCCCCCAACCCCCCCCACCCCAGGAACTGAATCTAGCACTGGCTTGACTCATCTGATGAGATTCCTGCCTGCCCATCACCCTGGAGCTTGGTCCTGCAGAATTCCCTCTGCAACACCAGCAGTGGGGCAGCACACCCCTCCGAGCCCACCCTCCATTCTGTCCTCATCTGATGAGATTCCTGCCTGCCCATCTCCCTGGAGCTTGGTCCTGCAGAATTCCCTCTGCAACACCAGCAGTGGGGCAGCACACCCCTCCGAGCCCACCCTCCATTCTGTCCTCATCCCCTCCACCCTTGGAGAGGCAACAGTCCTCCTAGTCCAGCCTTGAGCTGAGACCTGCCCAATCTCCATCCCCATTTACCAATGGGGGATGGAGATTTGGTTTGGGGACACGGTCTGGTTGGGCAAACCCAGATTAAAAATCCCACCAGTGGGATGCCTGGTCTGTCACACCGTGTTTCCTTGGGAGAGCTGCCTGGCTGCAGCCTGGCTGCTGGGATTCTGCTGCCTGCTTTGCTTTGAGGGGTCCTGGACATCGTGGCTGGGTGCTACCCTGCAGTGAACAGACACACAGGCTTATGGTGCTGCAAACAGCCTCATCCCACAGCAGACTCAAGAAGAGAACCCAGCCAAACTTTCAAGGATTACTCTTCCCCCCCACACACACTTCTTCTTGCTCCTGTTCCAGCTGGGCCAGTTCCCCCCCCTTTCCCCATCCCTTCCCCAAGCAGCAGGTCTCCTTCCTCCAGCACACCCATGGCAAACCCCCTTTCTGCCTGCCCTGCTGAGAAGCCCTGAGCTGGTTCTGCCTCTCTGGCTGGCAGTTTGCGTTGGCAAACAGGCAGGAGGCACCGAGTTTGCCACATCAAATGAAACAAATACCATACAAGCCAAACTTCTACGAAAAACCCAAAGGCTCTATCTGCTGAACAGGGTGCACGAGATGTGGGCGACCAGATCAGGGCAGGGCAGGGAAAGGCAGGAAGGATGGACAGGAGGAAGGGTGTTGTTAGAGACATATTTTATGTGTAAAATTTCAGGGTAGTTAATTTTTTAACAATTTGCATGTGCTGACCACAGCTAATCCCTGAAAGAAACTGCACACATCACAACTGGGGGCTTTCCAAGCCCCATCTGCTTTCTGAAGTCGATTGGTTTCTGCTTCGCTTGTTGGGCGACGTGTTTGCTTTCTGTCTTCATCTGAGCTCGGCAGGTTTCTGAACCTGCCTGATTTGGGAGCAAAACTGAGCATTCACCTGGGGATGGCTCACTCTGGTATGAGTTTGAGTCAGTGAAAATTTGACTTTGGGTTTCGTTGGGAGAAGGGAACGAAGGGCAGAGAACAGCTGCTGAGATGAGGGGCTGCAGACAAACTTGTTCTAATGCTTTTCACAAAAGCCAGGTGAAACTCTATGTTTTAATCCCTAAATTAAAGGAGCTGGGCTCCACTGGAGTCAAATCTAGCCCAGCTAGGTACTCCAAAGCTGTAACCCCTTCCTGCTCAGTGATGTGCCAGAAGATGCAGTGATTTCTCCTACAGGATTTGCTAAAAGCTGCCGAGTGCTTGTGGGCAAAGTATCTCTTCTCATCCATCCAGACTTCTTGCCATCACTCCTTTGGTCCCTTCTGGAAGCCACCTAAGCAAAGGTCTTCCCTACACCCAGCTAGTTCTCTCCTTTAATGACCATGTGTATTAAATCAATCTCTATGCCAGGAACAGACTCCCATGGATGTGGTGCTCCTCTTTGGGTTTATGCTGTATCCAACAGTCACACTTCTGTTTAAATAGAGCACTGGTCCAAGTCATACCAAAAGCTGCTCTAATGAGGGGATTAAAGCCCATGAAAAACCTGTGTTGGGGTTTTTTTTTTTTGACTAGAAGCAGCCAGCTTTCCTCCCAGCGCTCGTGTGTGTCACTGCTGGATGCAGCTCAGCATTGCTGGGATTTCTAGCCTTCAGATGATATCACTCTCAAGTAATTAGCTGTACTGAAAAAGTCTGACCAAGTCAGAGGAAAGGGAATGCAGTGGTTGCCAGTAATGGGAAAGAGATTATGAAACACGCCCCCTGGGTCAAATGTTAAACTTGAACTCAACCAAACTTCCCTTCAACTCAGTGAAAGCATCTCCCCCCCCCCCCACAGGTTAGGAATGATCTGAGAAAGGACAGAGAGCCAGCTCCAGAGAGGGAGACAGAGATCTTGTTTATAAGCACCTGTCCAAGACCAGGAACTCCTCATCTCTCCTGCCTGCTGGACCAGGGAAGGGCTGAATGAGCAGGGAAGATGCCCCAGCTCCCTGTGCCCACAGGTTTGGCTTCATGCACAGAGAGCAAAGAGCTGCCATGGGTTGACAGGCTTCGTCCCTGCAGCGCTGTGCCCGGCTGCTGCCACCCCAGCAGGTGAAGCTCTGAACCCCACAGCCTGACCTGCTCCTGCCAGTCCACCTTCAGCAGCACTTCAAGTGTGTATGATGGACCATGAACTGGGCCAGCTCTTGCTAAAGCAAGGAGGGGGCTTCTGACAGGCACAAGACTGTGACACCAGCGTGCTCTGTGTGTGTGCCACGCAAGGTTCTTTTCTGCTGGTACCTCCCTGCTTTAGGGAGAACCAGGGGTGCAGTATCCCAGGTCAGGATGCACAAAGTGCTCTGAAATCCTCAAGCCAGGAAAGTGGGGAAACCCTGGCTTCGTTCTTTCTCACACAGGCACAAAATGGTACCTGTTTTTCACTGCGTTCTGGGGATTTCCTACAGCCAGCTCTACAGTTATCTGCTCATTGGATTTGGTTTTCAAGTCCTTCCTATCTGTTAAGCAGTTTCATTTTGATGTCACCGATGACACTGGTTGCAGTAGGGCCAAGGAAGGAGATCGCGTCGCTCTTGGGCCATCGAAATGGGCTGGAAGTTAGACACAAAATGTAAGGGGTGGAAACTGGTGTGGAAAAGGGACTCAGCAAGTTTGTTGATGCCCTTCAGGGCCAGGCCACTGCTGATGAGATGTGACATAGATGAAGACTTTCTGCATGGGAGATCTAAGTGTTGAGTGGCCATCCCAATCAACAGCATCGGTCCAAGCCCACGCCTGCCATCTGCACTGTCCCTTTAAAGGCTCCAGCTGATGGTCACTCTTTTAAATTCACCAGCAGCATACCAAACAAATGAGCCCCTTTTATGACTCAGCAAAGAATAACATTGCTGGTTGGAGATCCTGGAAGTCTGGAGGCCATCAGGGTTTTTTAATTCTTACTCTGAAGGAATGTCCGTGTTTAACATTGCAGCGCCGTCCTCAGCAAAGCCAGGAAGCTGCCTATCTATGGCCAGCAGTGCCCAAAACTGGGTTTTCCTGGAATTTTTCTCTTTTTTTCCCCTCTGCACACCCACACAATAGGCGTTTTAGGATGCCTGCAGCCTGTAATTTGCCTTCCTAGCCTGATATGTGGCTTTGCTGGGGCATTGCTTTTGCCAAGTCATCATGGTGAAGGAACATTCTCTTATGCAACAGGCTTCATTCCCCCCCCCCACCTCCACATCCAGTGGCCCAGGGTTGCCACTGAGGCCGGGTGCAGCCACTCAGCCTGCATCACAACCACCTCTCAGACACTGGGAAACAGGAGAAAGACCATAAAGTCTGGGAAAAGGCTCTGAAACTTTCAATTTCAAAAGGCACAGCCCAGAAACCAGAAGGACTAAGAACCCAGTGCTGTGGTTTCCCTTTGCCTGACTAGAGAAAAATAGCTGCTGTCTATTTTTACTAAAAATGTGGGACATGGGGCCCTTCTCTTCCCCTGCACAAATGGGGGATGCTGCTCACAATGCAAGAGTGGGGGAGTGGAGCTGAGGAGGCTGGGGGGGGTGGTGGTGGTGGTGGTGCTGGGGGGGGTTCATCCTGGATTAAAACCAGCTGACTGGTCCACAGAAATCTCTCCCATAGATTCCTCAAATATTTCTTGCCCACACCAGTGGAAGATTTATTTATAAGGTGAAAGGGAAGTTGGTTGGGAATCTCATCTCACCTACAAAAATTCCTCTTTGTCATTTTAAGGTGGGGATGGGATTGGTCTCCTTCCTTCCCCCTTTTCTTTCCTCCAATTCCCTGTCACCGTGGTGCATGGTGTTCTCAGGACATCCAGCACAAGGAATCAACGCTGAGGGCATCATGAAAAATTTGCAGTGGGTCACATACCTTGCAGAAAATGAAAGCCATCTGGGCAAGTGTAGAGGAGGGATTCCAGCGTGTGAAATGGTGTGTTAGGTGACCTTTGTGTTCACTGTCGTCGAGCAGCATTTTGAACCCCCAAACCTCTGATCAAAAAGATGTTTTTCATTTGCAGCACACACACAGAAGAGAATAAAAAAAGAAGCCTGAGCAGGGAGAACAAAGGCTTCAGTCTTGTTTTACTTATGCTTATTAACTTCGTATGTTTGTTCTTTAAAAGCCTCTTTTTTAGGCGACTGAAAATACCAAAGCAAAAGTACTGAATGTGTCAGAATGGCACAGGCAGGAGTGACTTGGAGGGGAGTGGCTGTTGTGGCCAATTACTCCACTGCTGACTCCTTTGGTTCTTTGTTCCTTGGCCAAAAAATACAAACAGGAGCATAGCCAGAGGAGCAGTGCAGTGAGAGGTGTTCCGGCTGAGTCCCCTCTGGGGGATCCTGCATCCCCAAAGTCCTTGATTCTAATAACCCTGGAGAGGGTCCAGAGGAGGCTACGGAGATGCTGAAGGGGCTGGAGCATCTCCCCTGTGAGGAAAGGCTGAGGGAGCTGGGGCTGTTCAGCCTGGAGAGAAGACTAAGGGTGGATCTAATTAATGGTTATCAATATCTTCAGTATGGGATGCAGGGGCCATGGGCAGCCCCTTTTCAGTGTCTGTGGGGACAGGACAAGGGGCAATGGCTGCAAGTTGGAGCACAGGGAGTTCCACACCAACCTGGGGAAGAACTTTTCCCCAGTGAGGGTGAGGGAGCCCTGGGACAGGCTGCCCAGGGGGTGTGGAGTCTCCATCTCTGGAGAGATTCCAGCCCCGTCTGGACACCGCCCTGTGCAATATGAGCTGGGGAGCTGCTTTGGCAGGGGGGTTGGACCCCAGGAGCTCTCCAGGTCCCTTCCAACCCCTGGGATTAGGTGATCCTGCTCCGTTCCTGTCTGAACACAGGCAGCCTTTACCCCTGGGGCTGCAGACAGAGATGATCACTGTGGGCTGAATTAGGGCTTGTCCCTGTCCAACTCCAGGCATCATGCTCCCAGCCCAGCGACCCTGCAGGGTAAAATGGGATGTGCTGTGCAGCGAAGGGTTATGGGCGTGTGCAGGGCTGGGGTGCTACAATTCAGCAGGGAGTGATGCAGTCAAACAGAGCAAGAGATGCCAGTGGTCTGGAATGCATTTCCCACTTGGGTGATGATAATAATTGGGTTGTCAGTGCTGCTGCAAACGCCACATTGCGGCTGCGTCCCGCTGGTGAAGAGGTTTCTCCAGGCAGGTGCCTATTCGGGCACGGTGCCTTTGCAGCTGGAATAGGGAGGTTTCATTAAAGATGGATCTCCTGAGCCAGTTAATTCAGTGAGGAGCTTTTAATTTGTAAGCTCAAAGGGAATCCTTTCCCCCCTCCAACTGCTGAAGCCACTGTATGTTTGATATTGTTCTAACCCTTGGCTTTGCTAGTGCCCAAGCAAAGAGGTGGCACTTTTTGTCACTAGTGACAACCATCAGAGAACAGCATGGCCTGAATTACAACCACACTGCCTTCAACTTCCCAAACCAGAGGGAAATTACCACTGGCTCAGCTGGAAGCAGGTGAAGGAAGCAGGTTCACCTACCAAGCAGAGCGCAGACCAGATCCCAGGCTGTGGAAGTCGTGGTGCAAACTTAAAGGCTTTAAGAATTCTTAAGCTAATTAAGCCATTCTCTGCACAATTTGCAAAGGTATTTCCAAACAATTGTTGATTATTTGGAAAAAAAGCAGCCCAGCCTGACAAACCCTTATCTCTGCAGACACAGGTCGCTATCTCCAGTGGAGCTGCCCCAGCAGTAACACGAGGGTGACTTTTGGAAGACGGTGGGCTCAGCAGGCTGCCTCCAAGTATGCACACAGCTGATTATTTCCATGGCCTGGAAGGACTTTGGTCACACACCCAGAAATAAAAATACCCCCCAAAAGTCTAAGATCAAATACTGAGAACAACGCTGTGAGACTCAGTGTGAAGAGGGTGTTGGCAGGAGCCTCTGCCCTGCAACCCCCGGCACTGCCCTGCAGCCTGGCTGCCCTGGGGGAGCTGGGCACCCCCGGCTACAAGGGGGGGGTACCGGGGCAGGCGGCCGGTCGCTGCGGTAGAAGGACAGGGGGAAGCCCGGGAACGGCCGGTCCCGGTTCCTCCCCCCCTCCCCCCCCCTTCCTTCCCCCCTCCCTCCCAACATGGCAGCAGCACCACGGCCGCTCCACGTGCTACCAGCCCGCCGGCGCGCCGCAGGCCCCGCCCCCTTTGTGGGCGTGGCCACCGCCCGCGTCTGGCGCGTTGCGAGCGGGGAGCCCGCGGATTGGCGGGAGGGGGCCGAGGCCCCGCCCACCCCGCCGCCCCGGCTCAGGGTGCGCGGTGGCTCCGCCCTGGGAGCGCTGCCAGTTCCCGGCGTCCCGCGGCGGCTGCAGCGGAGCCGGCGTGGTGGTGGCTGCCCGCCGACCCGCACCCCTGCACCCCCCTGCACCGCCCGCCGAGCCCCTGCACCGCCCGCCGAGCCCCTGCACCACCCGCCGACCCGCACCCCTGCACCCCCCTGCACCGCCCGCCGAGCCCCTGCACCGCCCGCCGAGCCCCTGCACTGCCCGCCGACCCGCACCCCTGCACCGCCGACCCGCACCCCTGCACTGCCCGCCGAGCCCCTGCACCGCCCGCCGACCCGCACCCCTGCACCGCCGACCCGCACCCCTGCACTGCCCGCCGAGCCCCTGCACCGCCCGCCGACCCGCACCCCTGCACCGCCGACCCGCACCCCTGCATCACCCGCCGACCCGCACCCCTGCACCGCCCGCCGACCCGCAGCCCAGCACTGCCCGCCGAGCTCCTGCACCGCCCGCACCGCCCGCCGACCCGCACCCCTGCACCGTCCGCCGAGCCCCTGCACCCCCCTGCACCGGCCGCCGAGCCCCTGCACCCCCCTGCACCCCCCTGCACCCCCCGCACCGCCCGCCCCGCCCGCCGACCCGCACCGCCCGGCGCCCATGGAGCTGCTGTGCGTGGAAGCCGTGCCCCGCGTACCCCGCGCCGGCCGTGACCCGGAGCTCCTCGGGGACCGGCGGGTGCTGCAGAACCTGCTGAACCTGGAGGAGCGTTACAGCCCCGGCGTCTTCTACTTCCACTGCACGCAGCGGGAGATCAAGCCCTACATGCGGAGGATGCTGGCCTTCTGGATGCTGGAGGTACGGCTGCCTCCTCTCCCGCTTCGGTTCCGGTTCTCCTTGCCCGGTCACCGGTGCTTTTTCCTCGCCCATCCCTTCGCGGTTGCGTTGCTGCCCCGGCGGGAGAGAGCTGGGGCTGGGGGGGAAGCACAGGAGGGAAGCGCTGGCTGCCCTTCGCCCCGTGCAGGGGTGAAAGGGACAATCCAGGGGACAGGAAAAGCCCTGAAGTGCCCCGTTGATACGCGCTGGGGTCTCCGGTATGGATGGGGGGGGGGTTATACCGGTAGGGAGGAAGGAGGAAGGAGGCGGGGGGGAGGAAGGCAGCCTGCGGTGGGGCAGCATCTCTGGGAGTGCTGGAAGATGTGATTGCCCCACGCAGGAGCAGCAGGACCCTCCATCCCCCCCCGTGCTCACCCCACCCCGGTGATGTGCTGCCACGCTGCTGTCCACCGCCCCCCCCCCTTTTCCCCCCCCTGTTTGCACCCTGCTCCCCAAAACTGGGCAGAGAGCTCAGCTGGGGACCCGCCTTTCCCAGCCGGGCAGAGACAGCCTGGGGAGGAGGGGGAGCCGGGGAGGGGGTGATGTGCTGCCACGCTGCTGTCTACCGCCCCCCCCCCCCCCTTTTCCCCCCCTGTTTGCACCCTGCTCCCCAAAACTGGGCAGAGAGCTCAGCTGGGGACCCGCCTTTCCCAGCCGGGCAGAGACAGCCTGGGGAGGAGGGGGGAGCCGGGGAGGGGGAAGTAATATCACTACCGCTGACTTCCCTAAATGAAAATGAACGTGGCTCTCTGTGGGATGCAGTTTGTTGGGGAGGGGGGGGAATCTCCCAGGACGCCTCCTGAGATGGTCAGAACGACCAGCCCCAAGAAAGCTCCTGCGAAGGGCAAAGTGATGCTGGGATGGAGCCCGCCTGCTCCCCACCCTGGCGGCTCTCGGTGGGGAGCCTCCTGCTTCTGGCAGGCAGAATAACGACCGTCTCGTTTTCTCAAGGGTTTGTTTGTCGTTTCCTCTGCCCCCCCTTCCCCGCTGCCGGGCTGTGTTTGTGGCATTCCCTTCCTGAAAAAGGGGCGGTGGACAAGCGCTGCCTGGGCAGCCCTCAGGGCCGGGCGAGGGGGAGGTGATGCTGGGTGACACTTGGCAGTGGTGGTGTCCCCTGGTGCTGTTGGGAGGCTGGAAGGGGACTGGTGGTGTTTGCTGCTGTTTGAGGAGAAACCTCAGATGGGGGGTTTTTTCTGGTTGCTTTGAAAGAAGGAAGTCGAAGATGACCGGTGTGGGGGGTACTGGGTGAGAGATAAGAGGGCAGGACTGAAGTTTGGGGCTCCTGGGTTCTGTCTGTGGCTGTGGGATGAGTGTGGCTCAGGCAGGACTTTGGGACTCCACCATTGATTTGGGCTCTGTCATTGGTTCTTCTCCTGTCACTGGTGAGGTGGAAGTGCTGGAAGCTGCCCTGGGTCCTGTCCTGGGAGGTCTCCAGCTGGAGACAGGCTAGAACTGCTCCTTTTCTCCAGAGGTCCCCAGTCCCCGTGGAGCAGAGAACAGCAGCTTTGCAGTACAGCTGCCTGGAGACATCCCCAACAGGGGATGTTAAAAAAGAAGCCAAATAAAGTTAATTTAGTCTTATTTGTACACATTCTCTAGCCCCAGGTAAGCTCTGCAGCTTTCCATGGGAAGATACAGTTAAGGCACTGGTCAGAATCACTGGTGTGACTGCACCAATGTTGGAGGCTGAATGACTGCAGCTCGTTTACTGCACCTCCAGAGCCCTGCAGATAAGTGTGAAACACCATCATGACCAGAAGCTTTGAAGCTGTGGGGCAGGCAGGACCTGGGGTCTCCTGTGCTCATCAGAGCTTCCTTCTTTTCTTGGCTTTGCTTTTTGTTTTCTTTGTTTTAAGTTGTATTTTCCTGTTTGCCATTGGCTCTTGCCAGGTGTGTGAGGAGCAGAAGTGTGAAGAAGAGGTCTTCCCCTTGGCCATGAACTACGTGGATCGCTACCTGTCCTTAGTCCCTGTGAGGAAGAGTCACTTGCAGCTCCTGGGAGCAGTCTGCATGCTGCTGGCTTCCAAGTTGAGAGAAACCATGCCCCTGACCGTGGAGAAACTCTGCATTTACACAGACAATTCCATCACGCCTCGGCAGCTCCTGGTAACCACCCCTATCTCAAAGAGCCCTCCACCCCCTCCCCAGCTCTCTTATCTCCTGCATCCTGCTGCTTGGCAGCCTACCTGCCTCTGTGCCTCCTCCTCTTCTCTTTCTTTCACTTCTTCACCTTGCTCTGCATTCCCCAACCAGCCTCCTCACCTCCTCACCCCCCATGGCTGGTGATGTCTGTTGGTGGAGACCTTTCCCTCCTGGGCAGACTCCTTGCTGTGGGAAGCAGCTTTGTCACCTCTGGGATAGGAGGAAAGTTCCTTGTGCCTGGAGCTCTGGTTGCCAGCGCAGAGCTGCTGCTCTGAACTCTGAGCTCACTCCCAGGCACTGCTTTGCTCTCAAGCAGGAGCTTTGGAGAACAAAGGCTCCTGTCTGCGCACCCGGCGGGGCGTGAGGTGGGGGCTGTGGGTGGGTTGTGCAGCTTTCACTTGCCCCCACTGCAGAGGGGCAGAAGCATGGGAGGTGATGTGTTTCTACCCCAGGAGGAGAAATGAGGCTTGAAGTGGTGAAGTTACCCAGTGAGATGAGGTGGGGGGGGGATCTGGCTGGCTGGGTTGTGCTGTGGAGGCTGCTCAGTGATGATGGGAACGAGTGGGAGCTCGCTGCTGCCCAGGTCCTGCTCCATCCCCTCCAGTTAAAGCAGGGCTGCATCACCTCTCCCATGGCACGCTGGGGCAAAAGCCACGTGGGCTTTGAAAGGCAAAAGGCCAAAGTGTTCTCTTCTCTGATCCAAGCTCAAAGATCCAAACCTCCCGAGTTCAACTCTGTCAAGAGGGGAGGAGATTGGAGAACCCCTTTTCTTGGGGACCTCCCGTGCTGCCAGCTCAGAGCCCTGGGGAGGAAATGGCCACCTCGCTTCGGGTAACAGACATCCCTGGAGACAGTTTGTCTCTGAGAGCCTCTCAGGGTTAGTCATTGCCTTATTAGATGTCTATTTAATAGGGAGGGGGAGGTGATCGGAGTATGATTGGTCTCCAGGGTGGTGGTGGGGGGGGTGAACCCACAAAATTCTCAGGTGTGAATCAGAAGGCAGTTCTGGTAACTGGGGAACTCTGCTATGAACGTGGTTTTTTTCCCAAGTGCCAGTGAAAGCTGGGGAAAATCCCCTCCCCTCCACACCTCTCCCTGCCATCAGCTGAGGCTGGTTGCCACCTTCAGTAGCACTCACCAAAAAGCTACGTGGATCCTTCCCATTGGGAAGGATGGGGATGCACAGAGGGAAACACAAGTGCTCGTCGTCGCTCTGGATGTGGATGTGGCATCCTGCTGAGGGGTGGGGGGGGGGCTGCCACCAAATCTCTGCAGAGGCTTCCTCCTGCCTTGCTGGGAAAGCTGCATCCTTGAGAGCAGCTTTGGAGGCTGCACAGGGGTCTTCCTAGGACTGGGATGCATCACGTGGAGCGAATCCCAGCCGGTCAGAGAAGGTTCTTGTTGGGCCTGTGATGGTGAGGGGGTGAGGGTTTAGCTGGGAGAAGATGGGGGGGAGACTGGGAGTTGCTTTGCATTCACTGGGCTGCTGGGCCAGTGAAAGTTGTCTGTGTTGCAGAGGTGACAGGCTGAGGAGAAGGCGCTCAGCAGCCTTGTAGGTGAGTGGGCTGCACGTCAGAGCAAGGCTGGTGCTCCCTGGTGCAGGGCTGAGCAGGAGGTGTGCTGTGGGCCAGCGTCACATTCCAGCTCCCTTCAGAGCCACCCAGCAGCTCCCCACCCAACAGGAAGGTGGGGTGCAGGAAGCTGAACTCACTGCCACGCTCCACCTCTTGTGTCTCCCTCAGATCCCGACTCCAGCATCCTGCTGTCCTCATCCCTGCAGAGCAGGGTGGGGGGGTGATCACAGCAGCTTCTAGCAGTTCCCACAGCGTGGCCCTTGCCCTGCAGAGCCTCAGGCTTGGGGAGCTCAGTGGGCTTTACCCTTGGTGAGGGTTTGCTTTTTCCAGCTGAATCCTGAGCTTCCTAGCTCAGCTGGGAGAGGTGGAGGTGGGTGGTGGGCATGGCATCCCTGGGAGGCTCTCTCCTTCACCCTCCTGCTCAGATGCTGCTGCCTCCTCCCTCTGAGGCGTCTTTATTTCTTCCGCCGCCGCGGGGTTTGTCGCAGGAAGCTGTGGCCAAGCACAGTGTTCATCTTCCCTTCTCCTGCCTCCAAGGCAACGAAGTTTAAGGCAGTGAAGCTGGGGAAGGGGCTGGAGCAGAAGTCCTGTGAGGAGCAGCTGAGGGAGCTGGGAGGAAAGGAGGCTGAGGGGTGACCTCATCCATCTCCGCTGCTACCTGTGAGGAGGGTGTGGAGGTGGGGGTCAGGCTCTTCTCTCAGGTAACAAGTGGTAGGATGAGAGGAAATGGTTTCAATCTCCCCAGTGCAATTTTAGGTTGGCAATCAGAGGGATTTTCTGTACTGAAAGGGTTGCCAAGGACTGGCACAGGCTGCCCAGGAGGGGTTTAAAAGGCTTGTGGGAGGTTGTGCTTGAGGACATGGTCTAGAGGTGGGTCAGGCAGGGTTAGGCTGTGGTTGGACTTGATGATCTTGAGGGTCTCTTCCAACCCAGGTGATTCTATGGCTCTGTGAGGTACAGGTGAAGGAGGAAAGTGCTGTCTGCTGCCTGTTGCTCACTTCTCATTGAAGTCTTGATATTGGAGTTCTCCTTCCCTGTGCTTTCATTCCCCATCAGGATTCTGGGACACTCCCAACACGAGGCAGAGCCAGACAGGTGGTACAAAGCTCTTCCATCCTCAGAGTCCATCTGCAGTTGAGGTGGACGAGGAACAGCTTTGTTGTGGGGGTCGATGGTCCTTTCTTGCAATAGCCAAAGATACTCAGGCAAATAGAATCCCTCTTCCCTTTCCTAAGGGGGTAGATAGCAGAAGGCATCACACACCAGGTGTTGAGGCATTTGGGGATGGCTGGGCAGGATATGCTGGGCAGGATACGCTCTGCAGCCCATCATCTGGTGGTGGTGGGTGGTGGTCATCTCCCTGCCACCACAAGACTTGCTTCTGGTAGATGCTCAGCCCCTGTTTGGAGCAGATCCCACTCACCTCTCCCCTTGCCCTCTGCTGTGAGGGGGTGAGGTCTGAAGGTGGCTGAAGGATTTGCCTTGGCTCTGCGAGCAGACAAGAGTTAAAATACCCCGATTACAAAACCAGGGCGAGATGCTGCTCGCCTCCTCTGTGCTAACCGTGGTCATTTAACTTCTCTTTCACAATCTTGCTGTGGAAGAGGGTGGGGAGGGGAAGGGGACCTTCCTCAAGGTTTGGACAAGGGTGCATCCTGGCTTCTTCTCACGGATCGGTGCCATTTCAGCTCCCAGCGTGTCCTCCCCAGCCTTTCAGAGGAAGCTGGCTCACTTTCCCCCTAGGTTTGCTTCCTCCTCCTGTAAGGATGCTTGGCACCAGCTCAGCGGTTTAGAAAGGGACACATCTCAATCAAGATCTTGATGAAGTTATTCTAGGGAGAAGGAAATGGTGCAACGAGGGACGTGTCCATTCGGAGGAAGTTGGATTTCTGCCAAGGGCGTTATCTAACCCACCTTTCCTTTTCTCCTTTTCTTTCTTTACTGGAGGCTTTTCTGGCCCATGCAAGAGGGGGTTCAGCTGCTTGAAGTTCACCCTCATGTGCCTGCTTTGCTCCTAACACATTGGCTTGCTTCCAAAATCAGAGAATCCCAGACTGGGCTGGGTTGGGAGGGACCCCAAGGGTCACAGAGCTCCAACCCCCTGCCACAGGCAGGGACACCAACCTCCAGGCCTGGAGCTACACAAGGTTGCCCAGGGCCCCAGCCAACCTGGCCTTGAACACCCCCAGGGATGGGGCACCCACCCCCTCTCTGGGCAGCCTGTTCCAGCCCCTCACCACTCTCTCTGTAGAGACTCTTTGACTTGAGGTCAGCTTTGCAAACTGCCAGGCATTCCCTAGCAAAGACCCTGGGCACGGGGGAGCAGCAGTGATGCCAGGCTGGGAGGAGTGAAAATGAGAGGCAAAGGCTGAGCAGAAAGGGGTGTCCCCTCAGACAGAGCACTGACTTTCCAGAAGCCATTGCATTTACCATTTTACCTTCTGCTTGTCCCATGGCTTGGGTAGGTGCGACCGTTTCTGCAGCCAGAGTTGGCACCTTTTACCCTGTGACATCCACCTCGACCCTCTGGCCAGGGGATGGAAACAAAACGTTTGCCCCAAATTGCCCATCTGCAAGCAGAACGTTCAGGGCTGCTCATTCCTGTAGCTGTGTCCCTGCTGCTGGGTAGGGTGGGTGGCCAGAGGCAACCTCAGCAGCTCTCCCCACCCTCTATTTCTGAGTCAGCTCGCGAGCACGAGGGGAGCTCAGCCCTCCCTCTCCCTCTCCCTCTCCCTCTCCCTCTCCCTCTCCCTCTCCCTCTCCCTCTCCCTCTCCCTCTCCCTCTCCCTCTCCCTCTCCCTCTCCCTCTCCCTCTCCCTCTCCCTCTCCCTCTCCCTCTCCCTCTCCCTCTCCCTCTCCCTCTCCCTCTCCCTCTCCCTCTCCCTCTCCCTCTCCCTCTCCCTCTCCCTCTCCCTCTCCCTCTCCCTCTCCCTCTCCCTCTCCCTCTCCCTCTCCCTCTCCCTCTCCCTCTCCCTCTCCCTCTCCCTCTCCCTCTCCCTCTCCCTCTCCCTCTCCCTCTCCCTCTCCCTCTCCCTCTCCCTCTCCCCTGGTGTCTCAGCCCCTCAGCTGATAACGTGAAGTGGCATCTTATCAGCGCCAGCGACAGCGTCGAGCGCGACTTCCTCCTCCTCCTCCTCCTCCTCCTCCTCCTCCTCCCGGGCTGGGCTGCTGCAGAGGGGAGCTGGGCTCTGCTCCCTGCGCAGCCTCAGCCCCGCGGCTTCGCATGGGCTCCCCGGAGGCAGAGGTTGTTGTGTGGGTGTTGCTGAGGGTAGAGCCGCCTGTTCAGAGCTACGCCGAGAGGAGGGAAGCTGCTTGTGGCTGTCACATCCCAGTCTGCCCTCTCAGAGCTGTGAGTTCAGTCAGCTGCTGTCTGCTGCTGGACTTGGGTCTGTTTTGGAGAGGATGGAGGCAGCAGCCAGGGGGTTGAGGCTCTTTTGCTGCAACACAACGTGCCCTGAGTCACCCCATCAGAGCAGGGGAGGCGATGGGGAGTCACCACTGCTTCCCTTCCTTCTTTCCTTAGTTGAATTGATTTCTGTGGGATACAGCAAGCTTGCAGAGGGGGAGTTCAGCTGCTCTGCAGTTCCATCCCTAGAGACACTGGCCAAGCATGGAGCTCACCCCTGGGGGATCTTACAGAAGGGGGGGGACACACAAAGCATTCCCGATGCTCCATGAGCAGCAGCAGCAGCAGCTTGCAGCCCTTCCACGAGCAGCCAGTGCTCCACAAGCTGGAGAAACAAAGGAACATTTTCCACTTTCTTCCTCTCTTTCATTAGGCAGGCAGGGACTGATTCAATTAGGTGCAAAACAGAATGCCAGGAAAAGGATGTTTGCTGTCCTGAGCCGTGCTTGGTGCTGCAGACCTGCCTGCTGATCTCCTCGCAGCCTTTTGTTCTGCTGCTTCCACAGATAAAGCGATTCAGAGACTCTGACATGCTGCCCTGGGAGCAGGAAGTCCCCAGGGTTAGCAGGAGAGAAGCGAGGAGCGGGGTGGTTTGGCAGGAGAGAAGCTTCCCTGAGCTAAATCCTGTGAGCTGGTGACAGTCCTTGGCGCCCGGCGCCTTCAGCTGGCATCTCAAAGTGCTGGCTGGGGCTTGGGATCAGGCCTTTTGGAACAAGGAGGGGGGTTTTCTTTAAGAAGAAGGATGAACCTCTGCAGTAGCTGGAGAAGAGCTGCTTTTGTGCGTTGCAGGTGGACAGGCTGTTGTCCCAGGTCAGTCCTGGTGTGGCAGGAACCAGCTGGACCCAGGGGAGGTCTCCTGGCTGAGCTGGTCTGCACCCTGGATCTTCTCCTTAGGGCAAAGCGTGGCCCAGCAGGGCCAGGCTCTGCCACACCAGTGTGGGCATCGTGTGTCCCTGGTGTCTTCTTGCAGCTCTGGGGGGAAAGGTGAGGAGCCAGAGCCAGGGTGGTGCTGGGCTGGTGTCCCCCTGGTGCTCAGGAGCAGCCCCCTTTTCGCTGGAGCGATCTCCTGTGGGTTTGCTTCCCAAGCAGCGATCCCCAGCTCATCCCTTTGACCTTCTCCCTGGGTCTGTGGAAGGGCCACGCTCCCAGCTCACGCAGAGGGGTCAGGATGGGGCTGCCCCAGCCCCTCGCCCTTGGGACAGTAACCCTGAAGGTGTCAGCAGCATCCTGTGCCCCTTCCCAAGAGACCAGGCTGACACAGGAGCACGCAGACAGCTCTCCAGCCCTTGGTGGGTTCCAGATGAGCAACAGGTAGGGGTGTCACTCTGAGCTTCCCATCTCCAGCAGCTCTTTCCTTGTGGCACGTTGCTGTGCTGCCAGAGTTTAACCAGTGGGCATCACTACCCATTCACACCCTGTTGAGCCATGCACCCCCAGTGACCTGTGCTGTGATCCTCAGGCTCCAGACCTCCCTGTGAAGATTCCTCTTGCTTTTAGCCTGTGGATTTGGCTTGGAAAGCAGAGAAGGTGTAGCAGGCTGAACTGATACTCTGCTGGGTAGGACTAGACCTGAAATGGAGCTACCCCAGTCCAGACCCCGACTCAGCTCCATCCTTCTGAACCTGCACCCACACTGTCACCCTCTGCTAGTGGGGAGGAGGGACAAGGGGCATCTTCTGTGTGGAGAGGCTCAGGTGGATGGCAGCCCATGATGCTCCTGCTGGGATGGGAAGGGAAATGATCCTGGGAGGATGCTGCTGGCCTCTCCTGAGACCGCTGTGTTGATGGTCTGGTGGTACCCAGATGTAACACCAAAGGTGCCCAGCCCAGCAAGACCAGTATGAGTACAGCCTCTGAGGTCAGTTCAGTGACAAAGACCTGGGCAGTGATGGCAGAGTAGGGAACTGAATGCAGGAGTCCCAGATTCTGTGCTGAGGCTCTCATTGCAGGGCTCCCCTTGCTTCTGTGTTGCTGGGTGGGTGCATTGGTGCCCCCATGGTGATCCTTGGGTGGGACTTGGGCTCATTTCCAGACCTGGAAGAACCTGCCTGGGGCTGAGCAGATGAGGAGCAGCCCAGGCTCCAGCTGAAGTTCACAGGGGGCACCTGGCTTTCCCACCATCCCAGCAGCCTGCAGCCTCCACAGAGCCTGGCTCATGGGGGCTGCTACCCTACCTACTGCTGTTAGGTGCTTGGGGAGAGCCCCACAACATGGGATGGAGACGTCAGCAGCCACCACCTGGCCCATTCCTGCAGCCATCGCTCGTGTGTCAGTGGGAGAAGTGGGGGTCAGGGTGCCCAGGGGGTGCCTCTTCCCCAGAGGAGCTGCTGTGGGTGCTCTGCTGAGCTGGCTGCAGGCTCTTGGCATGAGGAACAGGGGAGGTTCTGCCGACTTGGCAGTGCCTGGTGTGGGACCTCTGGAGTCCCGTGTGTCTGTTGGGGCTACAGACTGCAGAACCTGGTTGTGCTCTTGAGGGGGTGAATATCTGAGGAGTCTGTGCTGGCTGGATGCAGCCCTCAGAGCTCCCCCATTTCCCTCACTGCCCCTTGCTGCAGCACGTTGTGCCAAGGGGCTGGCAGGGCAGCAGTGGAGCTGTGGGAGGATGTCCACACACTGCCACAGACCGGTGAGCTGCTGCGCTCCTGGGGCTGTACAGGCACTCATCCCAGGGGGGCTTGGCCCTGGGAGCCAGGACATCAGCCTCTCCTTTGGGGAGTGGAGAAGGAATCCAGGAGTGAGGTGCCTGCTGTGGTTCTCCCTCTGTGGGCTGTTGGAGCAGCTGTGCAAAGCAGAGGAGCATCAAAGACTGACCCAGCAGCACCTTGGAAAGAGGAATCCAGAGTTACCATTTCCATGGCTGATCCTCACTCCAGGCTTTGCACAGCTCCAGGCTGGGTTGTGCTGTAGTCCCAGAGCAGGGATGTTCCTTCTTTCCTTCCCTCTCTCATGGATTGCTCTGTTCCACCATCCCTTCCCCACGTACCTTACCTGCCCTTGGACCCGGTGAGTGTTTCTGCCCGGCCCTGTCTTGCTGAATAACACCCTGTCTGTCTGTCTGACTCTGCAGGACTGGGAGGTTCTGGTCCTGGAGAAGCTAAAGTGGGACTTGGTCTCGGTGATCGCAAATGATTTCTTGGCTCACATCCTCCATCACCTCCCACTGCCCAAGGACAAGATGGAGCTGGTGAAGAAACACGCACAGACCTTCATCGCCCTGTGTGCCACAGGTGGGCTCCTCCTCCCACCAGAGCCACCCCATGCTGCTGGGGAGGGTGGGCTGGGCTCCAGCCAGGGGGGACCTGGGGCTGCCCTCCAGTGCCCTGGCTCTTGGGGTGGGGTGGGGGGGCTGGATGCCAGCCTGCATGCAAATGGGAGCACGTTGCTGCTCCATGATGCACTTTTCCATCCCTGAAAGAGCAGGATAATGGTTCTGGGGGGTCTTAGTGGGTGCCTGGAAGGTGTCAGGAGAAAGCAAAGCCGCTGTGCCACCCCACTTTCAGCACAGGCTGTGGCTGTTGGGAGGGAGTCCTCCCCACACCTCCCCACTGAGGAACAGGCTGCCCAGGGAGGGGGCTGAGTCCCCACCCCTGGGGGTGTTTAACAGAGGGGAGATGAGGTGCTGAGGGATCTGGGTCAGCACAGGACAGGGACGGTTGGACTCGATGAGCTTAAAGAGCTTTTCCAACCTGCTGAGTGTGTGACCCTGAGTCCAGGGTAGAGACAGGGTTGAATCTGAGCTTCTTTAGCCTCACTCTTAAATCCCCAGAGGAACCTCACCTTCAGGGCCTCTTATGGGATGGGCCCAGAGCGATGCCCTACTGAAGCCTCTGGCTCTTCCACTCAGGCTGCCTCCCTGTGCTTCATCCCCATTTCTCCCCACCCAGCTGCAGACACCCCTCTGCCTGCCGCTCTCTAGTTTGCCCTGGACATCTCAGTCCCAAGAACTGACCACACACACACCCCCTGGCTAACGGCTTCTTCCTCCCCTGCCCCTGTCCTGGCTCTAGACTACACGTTTGCCATGTACCCCCCGTCCATGATCGCGACGGGCAGCATCGGGGCGGCGATCCACGGCCTGACGGTCTCCGTGAACGATTTCACCGGGGAGGCGATCACCGAGCTGCTGGCCAGCATCACGGGCACGGAGGTGGTGAGTGTTCCCAGGGGAAGAGCACGGTGGGTTCTGCTGCTGGAGCTGGGGGGAACATTTCCTCATTCTGCTGCTCGCCCTCCTTGGAGGGAGAGATCAGGCTGGTTGTAATGACCTCCCCTGTGGAGAGAGGCTGGGGGAGCTGGGCTGGGTCAGCCTGGAGAAGAGAAGGCTGTGGGGGGACCTCATTGCAGCCTTCCAGTCCCTGAAGGGAGCAGAGGAACAGGAGGGGAATGGGCTTGTTAAAGGGCAGAGACTGGCAGGACAAGGGGGATGGAGTGAAGCTGGAGGAGGGAAGGGTGAGATGAGATATCAGGGGGAAGTTCTTTGCAGAGAGAGTGGTGAGGGGCTGGAAGGGGCTGCCCAGAGAGGGGGTGGGTGCCCCATCCCTGGGGGTGTTCAAGGCCAGGTTGGCTGGGGCCCTGGGCAACCTTGTGTAGCTCCAGGCCTGGAGGTTGGTGTCCCTGCCTGTGGCAGGGGGTTGGAGCACTGTGACCCTTGGGGTCCCTCCCAACCCAGCCCAGTCTGGGATTCTATGATGCCCCCTTGCTCTGAGGGGTGCCTGGAGATGAGTGAGCCTCTCGAAACACGGTGCCCTTGGTCAGTCCTGTGGCTGCTGTTGGCTCCTGGCCCTGGTGCTGCCTGTGCAGAGCAGGACGAGCTCAGGAGCCTTTGAAGAGCAGCACAAAGGGGAACGTCTGTTCCCTGCACGGGCAGGTGTTGGCGGGATCGGGTTGACACGGTGGGATGGGGCGGAGGGAGAAGCCGGGCTCGGCATCTGCTGAGCTCTGCTGGTATCTGGTTGCAGGTGCCCAGACCGGGGTGGGAAGGGGGTCGGGGGCACAAAACATTCCAGGGTGCTGGTACAGCAGCTTTGACGGGGTCGTGGGGAATGGTGGGGGGTGTCTCCCACCCTCTGCTTCCCTCTGAACAGGGCAGGGGCACCCTCTGAGGGTCCCTCCTGCTGCAGTGAAGCCATCAGGATCTTTCCTTCTGCCAGGGGCCCCTTTTGATCCTTTCTTCTGCCCGAGCACTGATGCTGGCAGCCAGGTGGGGGGTCAGTTACAGTCCCCTGACAGCAGCGCCGGGAATTGGGAGAGGTGCCGGGTGGGAGGCTGCGGTGAGGCTTTGTCCAGGCAGGGAGGGGATGGGGCAGGATTTATTGGTGTGGCTTTTAATTTTGGTTTTGTTTGTTTGCCTTTATGAAGAGAGAAGCGGTGCAGCCAGCTGCTCACAAGCTGCTGTGGTGAATGGGGCAGGGACTGAAACCTGCTCAGGTTGGGGCTGGGAGAGGGAACAGGTGGGAAGCAGGAAGGTCACCACTGAGGGAGGGGAGCTGAAATGGAGCTCGGCACATCTCTGGTGCCCTCCAGCCCACTCTTGTTCCTCCTCAGGCTGGAGAGAGCATCTCTGTTCTGCCCCACAGCTTTGGCCGGGTGTGAGGTGCTGCACAAACAGCCCCCTGCCCAGCTCCTGTAGCAGAAGGAAGCCCTGGGGATGTGTCTGCAGCGTTGCAGGGCTCCAGGGGAAGCGCTCATCCTCAGCCTGCCATGTTTGTGGTTGTGCTGCTTCTCCCTGAACCTGGCATCGCCGTGTCCCCAGGCTGTGACTCAGTTTCCCCCTTTGGCTCCACACTGGACTGTGGCAGCACTTTGGGTGAAGCTTGGACCAGCCCTCATCCCATATGGAGCAGGTGCAGCCCCACTGGGTGCCTGAGCACATGCCCATGGCACGGCCACCCTGCAGAGTAGGGGGCACGCAGCTGGGGCGAGCTGAGCTGCACCCCCCTGCCTTTCCCTCCCCAACAGCCCTGGAGACGACACATCCCCACTACCACCTTTGAGCATCTCCCCTCCAAACTACCAGCCTGGTTTCAGAGAGCCAGGGGCCAGGCTGGCCACGGGCAGGAGGCCCTGCAGCGAGCGTGCCCCAGGGCTGCGGGCAGGCTGGAGGCCGCGCTGCTGACGGGAAGCGCTGCGGGGAAGGGGAGGTGGGCGTTGCTATTTTCGCTCGCCACATCCTCTGTCAGTTTCTAAGAACCGGCGGTGGATTCCTGGTAAGACGTGTGGGGCTCTGACAGTATCCAGCCAGCGCACGGCGGCCCCGCGGCGGCATCCAGCTGCGAGGTGTGAAATGCCACCCCTGGGGAGAGCCGAAACACGGGGTGGGAGCCAGGCTGGGGTGTGCCCGGTGGCTCTTGGTGCTCTGGTGTTAAACTGGAGGAGTTTCCTCCTCTTTACAGCTTGTGTGAGGAGAAAACCAGGAGGGGGGGTGGGGGGGGGGGAGGGAAGGTTTAAGGTTTGCTTTTATTATAAGTGATAGGCTGGTGTAACCCTGCACCCTTCTGTTGTGGGGCTGGTGTATCTGCAGTGCTGGGTTCCCTGGGGAGGTGTGGGTGAGTCCTCTGGGTTTCCCCAGAGGGGGAGAAGCAGGAGGGTAAAAGCCTCTTGAGAAGCTGCGTGGCTGCAGCATCGTTCTTGTAACGACCCAGCGTCGACGCTGCATAGTGTTGGAGGGAACAGTCTGGATCTGGGATGCCCAAAGTGATGTGGTGTGCATCAGGCAGGGCACCAAGATGGAGTGGGGAGTGTGGGGGGGCTCACCTTGTCCTGGCAGGGATGCAGGGAGAGGCAGCTCCTCTGCAGCAGGGGTTGGTCATGGTGGAGATGCAGGATCGTGCTGAGCTCCAGGAGAGCGGGGCTGGTGGGGTCCCACAGTCCCCATGTACCCCCTGTGCTGCTGCTGCTGCTGCACACCAGCCACGGCTCCTGGGTTGGGGAAGTTTGGGCTGTGAAGGTCGCCAGCAGCATCCACGGAGCTGCTCTGCGCTACCCCCTGGGTCTGCAGCTGCTGAAGCTGCACGCTGTGTCCAGCCACCAGCCCAGATGCTTTGGGAGCTCTGATGGGCACAACGTCCATTCTCAAGAATGTGGCCGAGCAGGGAGGTGGGGAGAAGACAACCAGAGCATGGACCTTCTCCTCCTGGGGCCGGGCCTGAAGCGCAGCCAAGCTGGAGATGCCCCTTGTTGGAGAAAGAGCTTCTTTGTCTCATGTGTTTAGATGCTCCAGTGGCCAGAGCTGTAGCCCAGCAGCTGCTCAGAGCTATTTCTAAGGCTCCCAGCATTAAGCAGCGGAGAACTGAAGCCTCTTGTCTCTCTCCCTCTCCCGCAGGACTGCCTGAAAGCCTGTCAGGAGCAGATCGAAGCCGCCTTAGCCGAGAGCCTGAAACAGGCATCCCAAAGCCAAAAGGAATACAGCGCCGCCAAGACTGCTGCTTACTCGGCCAGCCAGCCCACCAGCACGCCCACAGACGTCACGGACGTCAACCTGTGACCAGCCTCCCCTTCCCCAGAGCCTCCCAGCCCCGCCGCAACAGGACTTCGCCCCGGACACCCCAAGGTCGCTGCTGCATCCCACCTACCCACCCGCCAGCGCCCCGCTGCCGCGCTGAGGAGCACAGAGCCAGGAGCTGGTGGCTCATCCCCCTTTGGAGCGGGTGGCCAGGCTGGCGGCGCTCGCTGCTGCGAGGTCGGGGCGAAGCGACTGTCCTCGTGGTGCCCGGGGCACAGGGGTGGCTGGGGAGGGGGTGGGGGGATGGGACCCCTCAGATGAAGTTGTAAAAAGGCTGTTCCCCAAGTTTGTGTTCCTCAGAGCCCGGTTGGCCGCTGTTTGCTGTCTCCTCTGGGGTGTTCACTGTGATGACTTCCCAGCCCCATGTGAGCTCAGTCCCGCAGAGCGAGCTTCCAACCCTGGGCTAGCGACCAAAACCCCTGTAACCCCCCCCTCCCTCCCCAGCCTGGGGTGCTACGAGTGCCTGGGAGGAGGGAGCCCTTGCTCCCAGTTGCTTCACGCTGGATTGCTGTGGCTCCTGGGGTGGCTGCTTCTGCTTGGAGGGGGGGGGAACGTGTGGCTTGTTTCTTGTTGCCGTTGGATTTGGGAATCTGCAGGTTTTTGGCTTGCCAGGGGCAGGGACACGTGCTCCACATCTGTGCTGATAGCAGAGGAGAAGTCCTCGCCTTGAGAGCAATTCCCTCAGCTTTTTGCTGCTCCATTGAGGCTGCTTAATTTATTTGTGAATTGCTGGGAAACGAGGGAGGAAGACTGTGGTTCCTCACCCCAGCTGCTGGTCTCCTTATCCAAACGAGTGCCTTCACCCTTCATCCCCTTCCCTCTCTCCCTGGGCAGTGGGAGACTCTCACCTGGAAGCTGGCTGGTTTTTGGGGGGATTTGTTTGTGGGGGGGGGTGGGTGTATTTTTTTATAGTTAGCTTTAGATACCCAATTAGGTTTTTAAGAACTATATTTGAATGTGCTGCTATAGTCTGAGACGCATCTTCATTCCTCCAGAGCAGGGATCTTGGATGGCGTGCAGGAAGGGGGGGGGGGCTGCGTTGCCTCCAGGGATCTGAGTTGTGTCCTTCTAGGGTGGGAAATCTGCTGTGCACTTGGGTCAGAGAGCGATTTGCATTGAGTCTTCTTTTTGTATTGTTTTCCATAAAAAAAAAAAAAAGGAAAGGAAAAAAAAAAGATTAAAATGAGAAAAAAAAATAATGCTGCTTTTCTAAGAGAAAAAAAAACCATCTAGATTTGTATTAACCAGGAGAAGCTGGAGAGATTCTGCAGGGATTCTGCTGCTTGGTGTGACCTCTGGACACGTGAATCTGTGTCTGTTGTCCTCCCGTGGGGGAGGTAGAAAAGGAGGTGGAAATCTTCCCTTTTCGGGTGCCACTAGAAACAAAAAGTCTTTATCAGGTGGAAAAAAAGGTGGGGCTGCTGTTCTTTCACGAGCTGATTTGTCAGGAAGAGCCATCTGCTGCTGACTCCTGCTAGCAGGGGGCTGGGGGGGGTTTGGGGAGGGGGGGGGGGTGCTGTGCAAAGCCTGTCTGTACAAAAAGAAAGTTGCATTTTTGGGGTTGTTTTTTTTTTGTGTCTAATTTAAAGTGGTTTGGTGTTACGGGAATCCCACTGCTGGGAACATCAGAGGACCCTATGATGTTTCAATAAAGTATTTTAAATGAGGATGGAGGTCTCTGGGGTTTCCCTTTGCGCTCTGTGCTCTGCCTTGGGGGCTGCCAGGGAAGTCCTCGGCCTCCCCGTCCCCTTCAGAGGTGCCCCTCTCACCCCAGCAAGGAGGGGGGAGCTCCTGGGGCTGCTCCCAGATGCTCCAGACCCTCCTGTTTCCCAGGAATGCAGCAGCAGGATGAAACAGGGAACGGGCAGGCAGGACAGCACCTACCAGCTCCCAACCAGGCGAGGTGGAGGTAAGATGCTGCAGCGGTCCAGGGATGCGTTGCACTCACCAAAGGGCCTGGGACAGCTCCAGGTTGGATCAACATGGAAGCAAACACCTTCCTGCAGGCAAAGTGCCTGCCCAGAGAGTGGCTGCGGGGAGGAGGCAGCAATTTCACCCCCCCAGGAGCGCTGAAGCTTCCCTCTCACCCATCCAGGCTACAGCAGCTTGGGTGAGAGCGGGTGGGATGCCAGGTCAGGCCATCTCCTGCTCAGCAGCTTCGGGCATCTTTGAAGGAAGGAGGTAAAACGTGGATGGAAGGACAAGGTGCCTCAGTGTGTGACCAGCCCTGGGCAGCTGGGCTTTGCGAGCTGCTCCGCTTCACGGGGCTCCTCCTGCCAGGGCAGCTGTCCTGGGAGGAGAGGGGAGCTCAGGAGAGGGGCACAGGGGATGGACATCCTCAGCCCTGGGAAGCTGGGGGGCTTTTCCCCACGGGCCACAGCAGTGGGACTTTGGGCTCGTTTCAGGGGTCAGCCAGGCACCAGGCACCAACCCTGCGGCATCACCTGCGATTCCCTGGGGTAAGCACAGCGCATGGTGGGAGGAAAAAGCCCCCACTGGGTTTTCCAGCTGAGGGGACAGGCGTGTGGGGACAGGTGTGTGGGGACAGGCATGTGGGAGCAGGCTGCTCCAGGCCCATGGCTTCACCAGCCTTTGAGTAGGGGTATGGCCAGAGGGGCAGCTGGGGTTTTGGGAAATCCCTGGGGAAGGGGCACGGGGTGGGGTGTTTTGCAGGCAGGGGGGTGGCTGCCTGCACTGCTGGGCTGCTCCTGCCCAATGGTGTCACAGCTCAGGCCCTTCTGCAGCCCGCTGCTGCCTGGTGACACCCAGCCCCTGGCTGACACCCAGCCCCAGTGCTTTCCCCTCAAAGTGAATCATAGAATGGTCTGGGTTGGAAGGGACCCCAAGGGTCACAGAGCTCCAACCCCCTGCCACAGGCAGGGACACCAACCTCCAGGCCTGGAGCTACACAAGGTTGCCCAAAGCCCCATCCAACCTGGCCTTGAACACCCCCAGGGATGGGGCACCCACCCCCTCTCTGGGCAGCCTGTTCCAGCTCCTCACCACTCTCTCTGCAAAGAGCTTCCCCCTGATATCTCATCTCCCCCTTCCCTCCTCCAGCTTCCCTCCATCCCCCTTGTCCTGCCAGTCTCTGCCCTTTAACAAGCCCATTCCCCTCCTGATTCTCTGCTCCCTTCAGGGACTGGAAGGCTGCAATGAGGTCCCCCCACAGCCTTCTCTTCTCCAGGCTGACCCAGCCCAGTTCCCTCAGCCTCTCAAAGTGGTTTTAGGCTCTGGGTGTTCCCACCCACCCATTACCCAACTGCGGGGGGGGGGGTGCTCAGGGCAGGGCACAGGGAGGGACAAGGAGGGGGTACAGGGGCATCCCCAGGTCCTTTTGCTCTGGGGGATGGCCCCAGTATCACAAGAACGCCGGGGCTGGTGGCTTTGCTCTGCCACCTGCTGGGGACAGGGCAGGACAGCGTGTATGTGACCACAGACAGCTGCAGCTGTGGGGCAGAGCCTGACCCACGGACACAGCTCAGGTTTTATTTGCCAACATGGGAAAAGGCCAAAGCCTCCCGGGTGGTGGCAGCAGGTCCCCGGGTGGGCCACGAGCTGCTCTGCCCGGTGCCAAGCAGCAGGAGAAGCCCAGCCCAGCCCCATGGGCACAGCCTGTCCCCAGCACCCCGCCGGCAGCAGCAGTTCCCAGGACGGCTGCTCCCGCGTGGTTCCACTCACACAGCAGCCTCCCAGCAGCATCCCACAAACACCTCAAGCTCCAGCTTTCCCCTGCTCACTCCATGGCCACCGGCTGCTGTCCCTCCACATCCCTGGTCTTGGAGTTCACCAGCTCCCTGCGGATCTCCGGTGAGATCTGCGGGTGGCTGTGGCACTTGAGCAGCTCGAGCAGCGCCTCCTTCTGCTCTGAGGAGAGGTCCTCCTTGTAGCGCTGGGCGAAGGCCAGGAAGCTCTGGTGCCACAGCACGGGCAGGACGCGCTGGTCCGTGCGGAAGGCCAGGAAGTGGAAGACCAGGGCATCCACCACGCGGAAGGGCAGCGCGTACTTCTTGTCGATGAGCAGCCGCAGGAAGATGCTGTTGGCGCCGCTGTACCGCATCTCGGCGATCTTCAGCATGGCGGCGCTGCGGGGGCGGAGGGAGCACCGAGGTGAGCGCCAAAGCCACCGGCCACCCCGTAACAAACCCTGAGCCCTCAGCGCCAGAGGGAGCTGAGTGTCCCCCCAAAACCAGAGTCCAGAGAAGGGCAATGAAGATGATTAGGGGCCTGGAGCATCATCTTTCCCCTATGAGGAAAGGCTGAGGGAGCTGGGGCTGTTCAGCCTGGAGAGAAGACTAAGGGGGAACTTATTCATGTTTATCAATATCTTCAGTATGGGCTGCAGGGGGAATGGGCAGCCCCTTTTCAGTGTCTGTGGGGACAGGACAAGGGGCAATGGCTGCAAGTTGGAGCACAGGGAGTTCCACACCAACATGTGGAAGAACTTTTCCCCAGTGAGGGTGAGGGAGCCCTGGGACAGGCTGCCCAGGGAGGTGGTTGAGTCTCCTTCTCTGGAGAGATTCAAGTCTCATCTGGATGCCTATCTGTGTAATGTGAGACAGGGAGCTGCTTTGGCAGGGGGGTTGGACCCGATGATCTCTTGAGGTCCCTTCCAACCCCTAAGATTCTGTGTCTGTGTCTCTGAGATGCTGGAGGGACAGATGGGAGGCATCACACCAGTGTCCCTTGGAGGAACCTCCCTCTCCACACCTCCCAGAGCCTTACCTGGAGTGCAGCACGGGGATGGAGCACTTGGTGAGGATGCTGCCGATGATGATGGCCTCGCGCAGCGTGCAGGTCCCCGACTCGCACAGGGGGATGAGGATCCCTGTGGAGAGGGGAGAGTCAGGCACCACAGGTCTCCACGGCAGCAGGCGGAGCTGCGGGACCCGGGGCTCGGTCCTTTCTGTCCCAGGACACATCTAATCCCAGGAAATACCAGCTCCACCAGCAGCTGCTGTTACAGGGGCTGCAGCATCCCCCCTAAAATGTGACTAGCCACAAGCACTCTCAGGTTGCCAGGTGAGACCAAGATCAGACCTGAGAAAGTTTGTAACCTGCCACCAAACTCCAGAAGAACCCAAGTACCTGCCAGGATCCACTGGAGCTCATTGCACCCCTCCACCCCAAACGCTGCCAAAGGGCTTTGGAAGCTGCCCCATCCTCTGAGGGGAAATCCCTGCATCTCTTTCACATCTCCTCCTCCCTGAGCCCCTGGGTGGGAGCAGCAGCCCCACAGGGAGCCCTTACCTTTGAACCAGGCTGCTGGCTTGAAGAGAGCCTTCTTCAAAGCCATGTAGAGGTGGAAATTGAGGCGCTTATACTCGGTGATGTCATCCCTGACCCGCGGCAGCAGCACCAGGTTGTAGAACCGCTGGGCCATCCTCTCTTTCAGGTTGGATGAAAATATCCTGAGAAAAGCAAAGCACAAAGTGAGCTGTGGATAAAGGAGGGGGACAGGTTGGTGTTCTGTAAATTTGTTTCCAGTTATGGGCAAAAAAAAAGCAAAACCAACCCATGTCAGCAGCTCCCAGAAATCTTACCTGGTGGCTTGGTACATGGCAGCTGCTGTCCATGTCTCTGGCTCTGTGATGTAGAGGATCTGCTCCCAGTTGGACAAGGCAGGAATGATTTTAAAAGCCTTGGGGAGTTTCCCACTCCTGTATTTGGACAGCACCTTAAAAGACATCGATACAAGCCAGGCCATGACACAGAGGCACTGACAGCAGGGCTGGGAGACTTGTCTCGTGACCTCCCTAGTGCCTCTGGTAAGAAAGGACCATTCCAGGTCCTAAGAGAAGATGGCCCCAAGCTCATTCCAAGCACGGTGCTCAGGAGATCATCACTCAGAACCTCTCTGGGATGTCTGGTGCTGGATATGACACCAACTGCAGCTGATCCACAGCAGTGCCTGCCCGGAGCGAGGAAGCAGCCAGCCTCTGAGGGACAGCAGGCTCGGGGCTGTGGGCTGAGCGTGGCTTTGGCCAGGCCCCGGGGCAGAGCCTTACCTCTTTGACACCCCTGTAGACCTCCAGGACACGGGGGTCCAGCTGGGGCATGGGGCACCCTGATATCTCTGACAGCGCCGTCTCCACCTCTGTCTGCTTCTCGGTGATCTTCTCCATGATGATGTCTGCCAGCGTGCGCCTGGGCCGCACAGGAGGGGCGCGGGTCAGGGGCTGTGAGGGGCAGCATCCAGCCCCTCACCCCCCTGTGTCATAGAATCATAGAATCCCAGGGGTTGGAAGGGACCTCAAGAGATCTCAGAGAGGTAGTGGATTCCCCGTCCCTGGGGGTGTCCAAGGCCAGGTTGGCTGGGGCCCTGGGCAGCCTTGTGTAGCTCCAGGCCTGGAGGTTGGTGTCCCTGCCTGTGGCAGGGGGTTGGAGCTCTGTGACCCTTGGGGTCCCTTCCAACCCAGACCAGGCTGGGGTTCTATGATTCTATGATCATCGGGTCCAACCCCCCTGCCAAAGCAGCTCCCCAGGACATATCACTCAGGCGTCCAGACGGGGCTGGAATCTCTCCAGAGATGGAGACTCCACACCCCCTGGGCAGCCTGTCCCAGGGCTCCCTCACCCTCACTGGGGAAAAGTTCTTCCCCAGGTTGGTGTGGAACTCCCTGTGCTCCAACTTGCAGCCATTGCCCCTTGTCCTGTCCCCACAGACACTGAAAAGGGGCTGCCCATTCCCCCTGCATCCCATCCTTCAGATATTGATAAACATTGATTAGGTCCCCCCCCCCCTTAGTCTTCTTCTCTCCAGGCTGAACCATCCCAGCTTACTCAGCCTTTCCTCACAGGGGAGATGCTCCAGGCCCTTCAGCATCTCTGTCCCTCCTCTGGACTCTCTCCAGGAGATCCCTGTCTGTTTGATCCCAGGGAGCCCAGCACTGGACACAACACTCCAGCTGGGGCCTGAGCAGGGCAGAGCAGAGGGGGAGGATCCCCTCCTGTCACCTCCTTGAGGTGTCCTCACCTCAGCGGCGGGTTCTTGTTCATGAACATCTCGATGGCCTTCTCGTCCTCGGGGTCCACCGCCACCTCTCCGCAGGGCTCCTCGCCCCGTCCCGCCGCCGCTTTCTCCAGCGAAGGCCACTCCTCATCGTCCTCCGAGTCCGAGCCGGGGCCGCGCACCGCCGGGCCTGCGGGGAGAGGGGGGGGGGGGGAGCGGCGCTGGCTGAGCCCGGGGCCCCCGCAACCCTCAGACACCCGTGGCCGGGCTGACGGGGGGCGGTTGGGGGGTGGGGAGGTTGGGGGGGCGGTCAGGGGTTGGGGGGGCTCACCCAGCGCCGCGCAGCGCTGCTTGGGGGCGATGGGCGCACCGGGGCCGTGCTCAGCCTCCAGCTCCTCCTGCTGCCGCCGGGCCTGCTGCAGGATGCGCCGGGACAGCCGGGAGTCCACATAACCCTCCCCGCCGCCTTCCTCCTCCTCCTCCTCCTCCCCAGCGCGGCCGCCGCGCCGCTTCCCCCGCGCTGCGAGCCGCGGGGCCGCTTCCTGCAGGATCTGGTCGGCCAGCGGCAGCAGGGAGCCGGGGCCGGAGCCCCGCTCCCGCCGGGCCTTGGGCATGGCGAGCGGGAGAGCGCCGGGGCCGGGCCCACGCTGCCGCCGGGCACACGCTGCAGCCGCTCCGCCCCTTCCGAGGCGGGGGAGGGAGAGGGAGAGGGAGGCTCAGCCCTTTCCGGCAGCGCTTCCGTCCCGGCGGGAGGGCGCAGCATGGGGGTCACTTGGTACGGGCTGGGGGTGGGGGTGCGGGGGCTCCCGGCTGGCTGGAGCCGGGCTGGGGGAGGAGGGGAGGCGGGTGCGTGACTCGCCGTTGCCCCGGTGCGTGACTCGCCGTTGCCCCGTCGCAGCGTGGCGCAGGTGCCGGTGGCGGAGGGGAAGAGCGTGCAGCAGACGGTGGAGATCCTGACGCGGAAGCTGGAGCTGCTGGGGGCCGAGAAGCAGGGCACCTTCTGCGTGGACTGCGAGACCTACCACACGGCCGCCTCCACCATCAGCAGCCAAGGTCAGCGCCGGGGGGAGCGGGGATGCTCCCAGACGGTCCGGTGCTCCCCCGCCGCTCCCGGTGCTCCCCCGCCGCTCCCGGTGCTCCCCGGCCGGTGCCGCCGCTCCCCGCCGGGGCCGCGTCTCCCCCGCCGGGGCCGCGTCTCCCCCGCCGCTCCCGGTGCTCCCCCGCCGGGGCCGTTTCCAGCTCCTTTCCCCCGGCCGCGGTGATCCCGCCGCCTCCCACGAACCCCGCCTGCGCTGCGGTGGTTCTCCCCGGGCCCGCCGGGGTCCGGGCTCCTTCCCGCAGGTCGCGGCCGCTGCGGGGAGGGAGCGGGGGGCCGGTGCGGTGAGCTGGGGCTGCCAAGGAGCGGGTTTTCCCCACTCCCCATCCCCGCCTTGTGCTGCCGCGGCAGCCGTGCGGGGCGGCTCCGCTGCGGGGGTGGCTTCTGGGTCTCCTCTGGGGGCTGCGTTCTGTGCCCATCCTCTCCAGAGCATCAGCCGGCTGTGCTCCCTCTGCCAGGGGCTGGCAGCCTCCCCACAAGCAGCAGGGGAAGGGCAGAGGGGTGCTGGCTCCCCCAGGGTGGTGGGGGGCAGCTCTGGGTGTGAGATGACCCAGCTCTTTTCAGGGGAGCCAGCTTGGAGGACCCCCAGTCCTGCAGTGGTGGCTCAAAGCCACGGCGTGGTCTGCTCACCCGAGGGGCTGTTCTGGTCTCTTAACCCCTCTTCAGTGCTGGGATTTTCCCCTTATTTAAAAACGCTGAGCTCAGTGCCCAGCCCAGACAGATATGTTGGGGCTCAGCTCAGCTGGTCTCCCTGGACTGATGTGTTTGAAGCTACCAGAGCAGCTTTTGGCAGCTCCTTCTGCTGTTGGAATCTGCACAGCCACACACATGGAACGTGTTGTGAAGTGGTTTTTGACCTGTGTGGGTAATTACAAACAGTTTCCAGTTTTTAAACCATGGTACAAGCCCCCTCTGAACACATCCTCTCTGTTTTCTAGAGCTTGTCCCAGCACATCCTTCCTCTGCGGGACTGGTGGGTGAGTGGGAGGAGAGGCAAAGCCCCCCCTTCCCCAGTGACCATGGGCAGATACCCAGCCCTGTACTTCAGGGTAGGAGGTGGGTGCTCTTTGTTGCCCCCCACCAGTGTGCTGTGCACCTCATACCCAGCTCACCTTCTGGTCTCTGAGTCGTGCAGGTACGTTCTTAGGCTGTGAAAGACTTTTCCCCCCCCCCTCTTCCTTTAATTTTAAACCTTAAGAAGGAAACACAACCAGTTTGGGGAACAGGCAGGTAACATAAAGCGTGTGTGAGCTGTGTAAGGACTCTGGAATTAAAGCAGCAAAGGAAAAGCCAGATGATGCTTTACAGCACAGGTGAGCACAGGGCTTTTGGTTCTACAGCCCAGATAGCGTTGCTCTTGTTTCAGGGCAGACAGGCAAGCTGATGTACGTGATGCACAACTCGGAATATCCCCTCAGCTGCTTTGCTCTCTTTGAAAACGGGCCCTGCCTCATAGCAGATGCCAACTTTGATACCCTCATGGTGAAGTTAAAGGGCTTCTTCCAAAACGCCAAGGCCAACAAGATCGAGAGCCGGGGCACCCGCTACCAGTACTGCGACTTCTTGGTGAAGGTGGGCACGGTTACGATGGGCCCCAGTGCCCGGGGGATATCTGTGGAGGTAAGAAATCCTCTTGGGAGCCTGTGAAATACAACTGCAGGCAGGGAGATTCCGTGGTGGGGGGGGAGAAAATGCCCTTGTCCCTTCCTGTGTCTGGTTTGTGTTGCTCCTTGCTGGTGGTTTGGACTGGACACCCTGGTGTGTGCAGCAGGCAGGGTGTTCACCTCCCTTTCACAACAAGGTTTAATTCAGGCAGGTGCTTTGGGGGCTCAGCTGCAGAAAAGCCTGTCATTGAAGTGTCAGTGAACAAAACCCTGAAGGGATTGCCATCAGACTAAAAAGCTGCTTAAATCCTGATGCACGCCACTAGCAACCCACTTCAGGTTAAAAACCACCTCTTCAGATGCTGGTTTGAATGCCAGTTTGGGTTTTGCTTGCTTCCTGAATCTCTCCAGCAGACAAGCAGGGGGCCCTCCTGCTCACAGGTGGTCTCACCAGAGAGCTTTTGGCTCTGCCTCACCGTGGGGCTGGGCAGGAGGCTGCACCGTGGGCTTGGAGTTTGCCATCAAATCACTTCCATGCTCTTGGCTCGGTGCTGTGACTGCTGCTGAGACTCAAGTGCCTCAGTTGCCAGGTGCTGATGGGCATTTCACAGCACAGAGGCTGGGCTGAAGCAAACTTTGGAGGGAGATCCTTCAGCGTTACGTGAAGGGGATCTAGGAAGGAGCTTGGGGAGATGGTTGGCTGAGTGGAAGGGTGAGTTTGAGGCTCAAGAGCCATGGACAAGTCTCAGCTGAGGTGAGAAACAGGAAAAAAAAAAGGTGAGAAATCAGAAAAAGCTGGGCTGTGCTGGTGTGGGAAGGGTGAAGCAGAATAGGTCAGATACCTGGGTGTATGGGTGCCCAGCAGTCTTCAGGATAACTGAGAGTTATGTGCTTAAAACCCCTTCAGAATCAGAGCTTGTGCATTTCTGAACAGGCAAATCCCATTACATGATCTACAATTGATAATCGTGCTGTGTCCACTCAGAGAGGTGTCCTTAGCCAGCAGGGACAAGGACTGAGACACGACTCACTTCTTCACTGCAGTAAACACAGATGCTGTAGCATCAGCATCACTGTTGACCTGGGGTTAAACAGAACCTTGTTTTACCCTAAACTTGAGTTCAGGACCAGATTTGCCAGGCAATCTGGCTGCTCCTGTGTCAGTAGCCAGGGTTTGGACCTACTCCTGACTTGGGACCAGACTCCTGTTTAGTAAAATGCTTCAAGTCCATAAGTCCCAAGGCTTTTCCCAAGCACACACCTGAAAGATGCCACAGCCACACGAGTCACCAGCTCACCAGCACGTGGGAATGATCTTTGGGTTTGGCTGGGGTGAAGTGAGTGAGGAGTTTGAATTGATGGCCAAAGACCTCTGCTGTTGGGGGATTTAATAGAAGCAATGCCCTTACAGGGTACATTGTATCTCCACTTCCCTTTTGAAGGGGTTGCTTGTGTTTTCCCAGCTTGTCCTGTTCATTATATTTGTCCATCCTTATTATATCACAGAATATACTGAGTTGGAAGGGACCCATAATGATCATAGAGTCCAGGTCCTTGGTTTTCTCTCATCTGTTTCTGTCTTGCATGTATGTAAACTGCTGAAACACTCTGTTTCTGGCATTTGAACCAAAAGAAACTGTAAGCTCCTACCACGTAGCCTTCCAAACCACAAAAAGGTAGGAACAGCAGGCATTGGATATCTAAGTCCTTGTCTCCATGAGGAAGGTCACACTGGAAGACCCACTTAAAAAAAAAATACACAAATTGATCAGCATGTCACCATTTATATTTCCTAGGCTGCTCAGTAGCAGCACATAATAAGCACTGGACACAAAGCCAGGCACTGTCTTGCTGTGTTTTTATGCAGCTGCCAGTGATGGTAAGTTTTGGCTGAAGCCAATGGCATGAGGTTCAACAAGAGCAAATGCCGAGTCCTGCCCTTTGGCCACAACAACCCCAGGCAGCGCTATCGGCTTGGGGCGGAGTGGCTGGAGGACTGTGTGGAGGAAATGGACCTGGGGGTACTGATTGATGCTGAACATGAGCCCACAGTGTGCGCGGGTGGCCAAGAGGGCCAACGGCATCCTGGCTTGCATCAAAAACAGTGTTACTAGTAGGAACAGGGAGGTGGTTGTCCCCCTGTACTCAGCACTTGTGAGGCTGCATCTCGAGTACTGTGTTCAGTTTTGGGCCCCTCACTACAGGAAAGACATTGAGGCCCTGGAACGCGTTCAGAGGAGGGGTACTGAGCTGGTGAGGGGTCTGGAACACAGGCCTTACGAGGAGCGGCTGAGGGAGCTGGGATTGTTCAGCCTGGAGAAGAGGAGGCTCAGGGGAGACCTTATAGCTCTCTATAACTTCCTGAAGGGAGGTTGTAGTGAGCTGGGGGTCGGCCTCTTCCCCCGTGTAGACAGCGACAGAACTAGAGGGAATGGTATCAAGCTGCGCCAGGGGAGATTCAGGCTGGACATTAGGAAGCACTACTGCTCTGAAAGGGCAGTCAGGCACTGGAATGCACTGCCCAGGGAGGTGGTGGAGTCACCGACCCTGGGGGTGTTCAAGGAAAGACTGGATGTTGTACTGAGGGACATGGTTTAGTGGGAGCTGGTAGGAATAGCTGAATGGTTGGACTGGATGATCTTTTAGGTCTTTTCCAACCTTGATAATTCTGTGATTTCTGTGAATTTACAGTCAGCTTCATTGGTGGCAATCAAAATTGGCTGGAATTTCTAATGATTATCCTCTAAAAGCATATAGGCTGTAACTACCCACAGGAACAGCCCTGGTAAACACTAGCTCTGCCACCCCTCTTGCTCCTCACCCCCTCCACAATCGTGTGCCTTTTGTTCCTGTATGTTCCATCTTCTCTGATACTTCTATAAAAAGCCTTTTCTAGGGAGGCAGAGGGAGGAAATCGTGTTGGGTGTTGCCCTGGCTGGGAGCTCCCAGGGCTGTGCTTTCCTTTGCCAGGTGGAGTACTGCCCCTGCGTGATAGCCAGCGACTGCTGGAACCTGCTCCTGGAGTTCCTGCAGAGCTTCATGGGGAACCACGCTCCTGGCATCCCCTCTGTGCTCAGCACCAAGCACGACAGCACCTACAGCCCAGCTGACACCATGGGCCAGTACATGGAGCTGTTCAACAAGATCCGCAAGCAGCAGCAGGTGCCTGTAGCTGGGATCAGATGAAGTGGCTCCCTGGAGCCTGGTTTAGAGTCCCTGCCCATCTGAATCCCTCCAAAAAAAGGCAGCACTGGAGGCAGCCCAAGGTTGGGGTTTTTATTTCCTGGTTCTTCAGCTTTTTCCCCCCCCTTCCTGGTTCAAAGCAGCTGTGGATGTCTTGGTGGCCTCCTTCATGGTTTGGAGGCTGGCTGGGCTCAAGCCTGTGGTTCTGGTAGTTTGATGCCCAGTGCTTCATGCTGGGGATTACTGCTTGTTTCCAGGAGGGAAAAGGAGAAACTCCAGCCAAATGTGTGCAAGGGCAGAGTTTCCTTGGCTGCAAACAGCTACATGGGAGATTTTTTTGGGGGGTTTTTTTTAGGGATCTGCATAAAAATGTCTTGTTTTTTCACTAAAATAAAAAGCTGTGTTGTGTTGGGAGATGGACTCTTTCCACACAGCAGGAGGTGTGCTGGTTTGTATTGTTTATTTACAGCTTCTCAACTCTCCTGTTGGCCTGGATACAGTTCTTCAGCAGAGTTTTATCTCTTGATTTCGTTCAAGAGCTTCATACCCCTGAAGCAAACTAATTTCCCTGTAGCCAACTAATTTCCCTGTGGCAAAATCTACAGGAATTCTTGCATTCCTATTATGGGTACTTTCTTAGCTTGCCTTCATCTTCTGTATCTGATGGGAGTATTAAAATCTGCTACCTCTCAGATGATACTCATAAAGCCTCGTGATAACTAAATAAATAAGCCTGGCAGGAGCCCTCTCCTGCATTGCAAGAGAACACCAACTGCTTTATCTCACTGCCTGAAAGGTAATAAATGTCCCAGCTTTGCACTGTATTTCTCATTTGAGAAATCCTGGTGAATTCAGCAGATTTAAGGGAGGAAGGCAACACTCCAACCAGCTCCATAGGTGCTTTTCTGGGCTGGAGCAGCACGCACTTCAAAACATGCCACATGTCCAGCAATAGCTCCCAAACCAAAGGAGCCAGGACTGAAAAAGACACAGCTGGCCTGAAACCTCCCCAGGGAGACCACAAGCAGCCCCTGTCATGCTGGCTCTGAAGGCTTTACTTTGCCAGAAATCAGGCAACACTCCTACTAGGTCCCTAGGTGCTTTTCTCAGCCACAGCAGCCCTCCCTTGAAAACATGCCCAAACCAAAGGAGCCAGGACTGAGAGACATAGCTGGCCTGAAACCACTCCAGGGAGCCCACAACCCTAACCAACCCTATTAACCCTAACCCTATTGGCCCTAACCATAACCCTTACCCTGGCCCTAACCCTAACTCTGGCCCTATTCTCTTACCCTAATGGCCCTAACCACTAACCCTAACAGTTCTAACCCTATCAGCCCTAAGCTAACCCTTACCCTAACTCCAGACCCTGACCCTAAATCCTGACTCTGATGACCCTAACAACCCTAACCCCGACTCCCCTGACCCTCCTAATAACTCCAACCCTTTGATGAGGCCCCCTGGGTGTAGCTACATGCTGACCCTTCACTCTTACTGCTGTGCCAGCTCACCCCAGCTCTGGGGCCCTGGGCAGAGCAGCTCCACACCCAACACGTACACAGAGGAGTGTGGCTACACAGAGTGTGGCTACACAGACCACTGCAGCAACACGACCCCAAGGGGGGAGAAATCTCTCAGGGAGGAGAAGGGCCCTTTCTCCTGCTGCCTCAGCTTAGTGTGGAGAAGTCCAGGGATCCCAAATCCCTTGAGAGGAACAGAGATGCCCACTGCAGGTCTGCAGGAGGTGACCCTCAGGTGCCACCTGTAAAGTGTAAGAAAAAGTGGTTAAACCTTCACTGCTGGATCTGCTGGATGGAGCCACCCTTCAGGTATGGCACACAGCACCTTCCAGCAGCCAGACCTTGGGAATCTGCTGGATGGAGCCACCCTTCAGATATGGCACACAGCACCTTCCAGCAGTCAGACCTTCACTGCTGGATGGAGCCATCCTTCAGGTATGGCACACCACACCTTCCAGCAGTCAGACCTTGGGAATCTGCTGGATGGAGCCACCCTTCAGGTATGGCACACAGCACCTTCCAGCAGTCAGACCTTCACTGACAGCATCTGCTGGATGGAGCCACCCTTCAGGTACTGCACACAGCACCTTCCAGCAGTCAGACCTTCACTGCTGGATGGAACCATCCTTCAGGCACTGCACACAACACCTTCCACCAAAGCCTGAAGTCTGTAACAGGCCAGAAGAGAAATAAAGTCCCAGTGCTTCCAGTCAACAAAGGACCTGCTGCAACCTGTACTGGTTCTAGAAGGATCACGGTTCTCTGAGAACAATGAGGAAAAGCCATAAACTGGCCTGTAACCTGGAAGAGAGTTGCCTTTGATGCCCATTCCTTTATTAGGAAATGCTAAAAGTCTGTATGCAGGCAAAAGGCTCACTCAGACCCCAGCTGAATAAGCTTGTCACCAGACCTAGCAACAGAAGGGTTAATGGCTTGCAGTTTAAAGAGCAAAGCTGGTGAAATACAACCCCAACAGTCCATCTTGTGCAAAGCCAGGAATGCTGGTAAGGTGCTGTGCACCCAGAAGCAAAACATCAACAGCTGACTACATAGGATGGAGCTGCCTTAAAGAGACCCTGAGAAGGGAAAGCAAAATACACAAACCAAACACGAGCAAAGCTACATAAGTACTTTTGACCAGGTAGACACTGGTCACACATAGTTGTAAAACTCTTACCTTAAATGCATGAACCAAGACAACTGCAACATAGAAACCAGACCCCTCTGACTGGAGACCCAAGGCAGGTGCCTCACCCACTGCCCTTCCCACAGGGGCCTGGGAAAGGGGAGGATGCTGCCTGCAGAAGGATTAAAAAGCAGCTGTGGCTCTTCTGGTCTGAGTGGTTTATCAGAGGTGGGGTGCTGAATGGATCCTTGCTGAAGACATGCTGTGCTGAATCTTTATACCGATGATTAAACTGGTTATGTAAAGAGCCATGTCTTTACTAAAATGTGGATAGGAAATACTAAAGAGAGTGGTAAACTTCTGTTGCAGCTTTGTGAGGCTTGTGGAAAATGCTGGGAGATGTTGCTTTTGCAATGTTGCAAATTGAAAAGGGTTATTGTAGTTTCTGTAGAAGAATTTAGGGTCTATAGGAACTCTTGGTTAACTGAACAAAACTGAACTTTATTGGTGTGCACAGCTGTAGCAACACTAGAAACCAGCCACAACCAAACCCAAAATAACAACAGCTCCTAACAGTGCACAGAATTCTATCACACGGCATCGTTCACACATCCCCACGGCATCTGCAACCCTGTGATGAGAAGCATGGGGCCTCTGCCTGGAAGTAAAGCAATAACAGAACAGGAAAACCTTGATTCTTTCTAAACCAGCTCTCTGAGTTTGAGGAGACCTCTCGGTCTCAGTAACACCCACCTCTCTGGTTGCTCCGCACATGTTGGGTAGGCTGTGACAACCTGAAAGGCTAATGGAAAGGGAACAATACACCACTATAGCCACAGCAAGGACATTGTCCCTACTGCCTGGCTATAGTGCTGGGGAAAGGAAACCTTCCCACTCCTGGAGTTGACGGACAAGGGTTGGGGGGAGGGATTTGGGGTCTCATCTTCTCCAACGCCAGCCAGTTTCTGCTGCTCCAGTGCTGGTTCACCTGACTGTGTGTTTTTGGAAATGCACATGCACAGTTTTCCCTCCCCACCTCCCCACAGAATGTACTAGAAAAGGAATCCAGTGAACCCAGTATTTCTGCCATGATGGTGGCGCACGACAAAAACGAAGACTCCAGCCAGTTTTGACCAGGCCTGGGGACCCACCTAAAGCTTAATTTGCTGAGCAATGGGTGACAGGGTGAGAAAGCTGTGGATTTATGTCTCAACATTGCTGCAATATTGCATTAAGACACTTGTAAAGGGTTAAGGAAGACTTGCTAACAGGATGAAGTGCCACAGTGGTGACCTCCCATAAACAATGCCTGGCTTGAACAGCTCTGCCTCACTGAGAAAGAAGAAACACCAATTGGGACATAAGTTTGAGTCTAACACCATATTTGAAGTAAATTACACACTCAAGGACTATGTGCTCTGTGGATATAAAATGACTTCTTTGACAAGCTCCAGTACCCCCCTCCTCCTTATCTGTTCATGAATTCCTTGCTTGGTCCCAAATGCAGGCAAAGCATTTCACTGTCACTATTTCAAGCTCCCCCTTGTCCTTGAAGATACGCAAAACCTGCTGAAACCAAACTTGTAGTTGGGATCAGAGTCAAGGGGTAACTGAGTCTGCGCAAGACAGAAGGTTACTTGTGGGGAGGAAGAGGAGCCACCCAACTTCATCCCCACAACCCTCAACGACCACCCCCAAACAGCAGCGCGCAGGCGCAGTGGGGAGGAGTTGATGGAAATCACTTCTTGGGACACATTTTAATCTGAATGCCTGGAGGTTGGTGTCCCTGCCTGTGGCAGGGGGGTTGGAGCTCTGTGACCCTTGGGGTCCCTTCCAACCCAGACCATTCTATGATTCTATGAAGCGGGACAGGTTATGAATATGTACAGGGGTACGAGGTCCCCTAATGATTTTTGGATAAGGATGTGGTGTAAAAGTGCTACAAACTCTGTCCAAAGGTGTGCCGACTTTGTGAGGTCACCCGCTCTGGCAAGAATGTGTAATAAATGACTGTTTCACTGCCGTGTCTGCCTCAAGACCTTTCTTTAGGACCACTGGCGTTTCTAACACCCCTTATCACAGGTCCACCTTCCTTGGGATGCTGGGCTCACGAGTCACACCCTTGCTCTCACTTATTTCGTTCTCCTTACCAGCTTTCCCTCCCAGCATCCCGCAGTGCCCAGTGATTGAACTGACTCTTATACCCCTTCCCCCCCATCAAACGTGCCAGTGCTGTGGGAACAGCCTGTGCAGTTTGCTCTGTACCCGGATCACAAACGTTCGCTCCGCACGCTGAGCTCCTGAGCTCCTGTTTTAATTCTTTTCCCCAACTCCCTCCGTTCTGCAGCTCCTGGTGCCCCCGCGCCGAGAAGGGCCCTGGCTGGGTTTGGCCATTCCCGGCCGGTGGGTTCGGCCATTCCCGGCCTGTGGGTTCAGCAATTCCCGGCGGGTTCGGCAATTCCCGGCCGGTGGGTTCGGCCATTCCCGGCCAGTGGGTTTGGCAATTCCCGGCCGGTTCGGCCATTCCCGGCCGGTGGGTTCGGCAATTCCCGCTGGGTTCGGCCATTCCCGGTGGGTTCGGCGGCCGGTCGCGCGTCGCCGTTGCCCGGGCAGCCGGTCCGGCCAGTCCCGGGCGGGGCCGTTCAACGCTTCCCAACTCCCCCCGCTCCGTTTCCCGGGACACGCGTCCTGCCCACCCGCCGCTCTCGCTCAGTCGAGCCTTCGGCCATGGCTGAGCCGGTCGGTACTGCGGGAGCGGGAGAGGAGACCGGCCCCGAGCGCCGGGAGAGCGCTGAGCAAAGGGCTCGGTAAGCCCCGGAGCCTCCGTCCTCTCACCCGCTGGGCCGGGGGGAGGAGACCGGAGGGGGAACCTGCCCAGGGGCCTGGCCACTGGCCGGTCCCACCCACCTGCGTCCCCCGGGCCACGGAGCCCGCGGTTTGGGGGCGGAGAGAGAGAGGAGAGAGCCGCCCCTCTCCTCCGGCACCGCCGGGGAGAGCTCAGCAGCTCCCGCAGCGCCCACGCACGGCCCGGGCGGCGGCTGCTCGGCGCCGAGCTCCCCGGAGAAGCCCCGCCCGGGGCTTTCCGAAGGCGGGGGAAGAGAGAAGCGTCCCGCCCAGCCGGAGGAGGGATCGGCCAGCCGGGAAGCAGGAGGCAGAGCCGGGGGAGGGGGGATGGACACGGCCCAGCCCACCCAGCCCGGTGCTGGCGAGGGAGGCCCCGCCCGCGGGAGGGGGAGCAGCGTGACCGCCCCTGGCCCCGCCCCTTGGGTTCCCTGGGCTCTCCCTCCCCTGACAGGCAGCGGTAGGAGCCCATGGAGGGGCTGCTCCGCAGGGTCGTGGGAGGGGCGGCCGGGCTGGGTCGTGCCGGGCGTCGCACGGGATGGGCGCGTTTCCACCGCAGGCTGCCGGGGGTCCTCGGTGCCCCCCGAGCCGTCCGCAGCCTCCCCGCCGCTCAAGAGGCCGCCCCCCAGGTCAGGGAGCCGCCCCGAGACCGTACGGCCACTGAGAGCCTCGTCCCGTCCCGAGTCCCCGCGGCCCCTCTGGGTGCGGCCTGTGGGACCTCTCCCCCCACTCCCCTCCGAGCCAGCCCGGAGCGCGGCGCCTCGGCCGCCTCTCCTCGGCCTTAGAGCCCAGGGCGGAGCGGAGCTCGGTGTCCCCCCGCCCCGAGAACGCCCCTGGCAACCCCCCCTCCCCCCCCCCCCCCGTTGGCTTTTCCTTCTGTGAAGCGGGAGTTTGAAAAGAAATGGGCCCTGGGAGCGTGTGTGGGGCAGGAGCAGAGGGGGGGGGGGGGGGGTGTGTGTGTGTGTGTGGGGTGGGGGGGGAAGGGGTGTCTGTCTGTCTGTCTCAGCATCCCGGAGCTCCCAGTCACAGATGGTGGATGGTTGTGGGGTTGGAAGGGACCTTAGAGATCCACCTTGTTGCAGCCCCCATGCCGTGGGCAGTGGTGGCCATGCCGTGCCTGTGGCTTCTGTTTCCCTGAGGAGAAGGAGCGTCTTGTGGAGAGAGACACCAGCTACACCAGTAGTAGTTCCCAGTGCCAGGGCAGGAAGGTGCCTGTGCAGGCGCTGCTGGCTGTCCTGGCACGATGGGAGCGGGAGACCCGGTTTCCCTCAGCGACCCCTCGCTGGGAATGGCGGGCGAAGCGGTGCCGGGGAAGCCGCGTCAGGTGCAAAGAGGTTTTCCAGCAGCGCTGGCTGGGACGGGCTGTAAGGTGCCACAGGTGTTCCCAGGTCCCCTGTGTGAGTCCTTGCACGGAGCTCTCAGAAGGGAATTATCCCAGTGTGGCAGGATAATTAGCGGTGCCGTGGCTGGGAGAGGCGGGGGATGCTCTGCGGTGGCTCTGTGTGTGTCTGAGATGATCCCAGGGGGCTTGGAAGGGGAACTACAGCAATTAGCTTTGGAAGTTTGCTTGTGGGAAGCCCATCCATGGTTGTAAATCCCAGTTCTGTCTGTTCTTTCCTCAGCCCTCAGCCACCTGCAGAACATCCCGACAGGCAGGAACCACACCAGCCACCAGCAGGTGCCGCCCATGACAGAGGTATTTCACAGCCCTGGTTCTCCTGGGGTTTGGTGTCCCTTGGGAAACTGTGGGGTGTCTGAAACTGCAGAAGGGTGTGCAGCTTGGAATGAATCCCAGTGCTTTGGGTGGGGTTAAGGTGGTGTGGGTGGAGGTTTTGCCCTGCCAAAGGCCAAATGCCCACCACGCCACTTGCTCACTCCCCTTTGTTAGAAATGCCAAAGGTCCCAAGAAAGGACTCACAGTGACATACTAGTGAAGCAGTAATTTATTATACCTTCCTGCAAGAGAGGGTGACCGAGCAAAGTAGGCAGACCTGTGGTCAGAGTTTACAGCATTTTTATACCCTATTCCCATCCCAAATCCCTCCCCTGTTTATCTATGGATTAGGTGTTTCCAAGGTTTACAGGCTCAACCAAGGCGCCTTCTTCACATGCTGCATGTCTGGCAGGTTCCTGCTTTCCATTGAAGCCAAATGGGGACCCTCAAATGCTTGCCTTTATCTCACTGCTTAGGCAGCTGAATAGTGGGGCTTGATTGGGACTCAGGGCATGTCTTATTTTATTTCTTCTCCAATCCCCGTATGTTACACTGATCTGTTTATAACACCACAAAGAACGTTGAATCCCCACACAGTAAAATAAAAGTAAAATACTTCTCAAAATAACAAATGTGAAAAGTTGTTTGAGCCAGGCAAAGTTTGGGAGGCAGGAAGTGAGCTGATTCCAGACTACTTTAAATCCCCAGGGCGTATCATCTTGAGCTACTTGGTAAAGAATCTTTGTTTGCTTCCACATATTATTTCAATTTCTTTTTCTGATTTCTGTATGCACAACAGCTTTGATGTATTACCATGCACACACCTCCTTCTTTGGCCAGCAGCAGATCTAAGGCCATCTGATTGTGTCTTAACTACGTTACTGAAGGAGGAAACTTGTAATTGCAGTCTATGGACAGCATCACTTGTGTCCCTTTGGAGGAACTCCATGCCAGCAGATATATTAACTACAGCTTTTTCCAGTTCACATACTGCAGTCCCTGGGAGGAATGCCCTTGCACAGCCGTGAGAAGCAGTTGGCCATACTATTAGGGGATTTATTCCCCTTTTATATATTTTCCCCCGAGGGAAGTTCCTGGTGGAGGATGTGAGTGATTAAATATTGAGGAATTAGGTATCCTAAAGTACGTGTTCTGTGGGGATGGGCAGAGAGCAACACCCAATTCGATAGGAATTTTAGGTGAAGCCATTTTATTGGGTGAAATCCCACAGGTTATAGACCTTTATTACTGCAAAGGTGGCAAGCTAAAACCTGCTAATGGGTTACACACGCTGCTCACACCGTACTGATTGGTCAGTGATTATAAGGAGCTCTGATAACCCTGTCTTATAGCTGAATGTCGTGACTTTACCTTTGATGCCTAAAAGCATCCACACACCTGCTGGTTTTGACCATCTTCTTATGTCTGGTTCTTAACATGTTCCGTTACTGCCAAGTAGCTTCCCATAACTGCTTCTTGGTCTAGGGCAGCCTGTGCCCCTGTCATCAAGGCCACTGTGTTTTGAGAATGTGATTATTAGGATCCTCTCAGCGTGAGTAACTTTTCCTCTCTCATGGGAACAGAAGAATATTGTCGGGGCCTAAGTCTTGGGAGAAGAGAACCAGGCTGCTGGCCAGCCTGCTGTCCTCTCCAACAATTCCCCCTTTTTGTATTTGTGTTCCCAAACCTGCCTGCAGAGGTTTCTGCAGGGCCCTTTGCAGAAAGCTCAACAAACATGGCAGGAAGAGTGAGACAACCCCTACGACTGCTAAAACCAGCAATCTGGTTTTGGCCATTGACAATAATCCCCATCCTGACATTCCCCACTCAGGAAACCAATTGTCCAGTGCAAAGAGTCCTTGTTCTTGTTGTATCTTTTGTGTTTGATCTGTTAATCTCTGAATGCTGGCATGAATGGACTGAGAGTGGTCAGACAGGTTCCTGCAGCAGATGCCATCCGAATCTTGACACCCGTGTCTGTGAGCCAGGAACAGGAGACCAGTTGCTGCAGGATTCTGTGAATCCACATCCATAGCCAAGTGCCTCAGCTTCCTTTGCTGTTGTATTAATTTGCTTTGCCAGTCAGGAGTGTCAGGAGGGTCTGGGTGTAGGTTACAGCAGCTTCTCTTCTGGTACAGGCAGCCATTCTTGTCAGTGTTCTTAGGCTGTGGGGAAGTCGCTGTTTCACTAATTTTCAGGCGTATTTTAAAGACTGTTCAATAGTTCAGTATGTCCCAGAACAAAACTTGAGTCCACCGTGGCTGCAGTTGGAACACTTGACTGATCCTGGGGTCAGGATCTGGTCCTGGTTCCTGCAGGCTTGCTTTCTTCTGGATGCACAGCTTTATCCACTTGGCTGGTCCCCACTTGGTTCCCATATGACACAGGCAGAGCTCCTTCCCCAAGTTAGTACCTGTAGCTTCATTTCTTCCTAACACCTGACATTGACTTTCTTTGATCCCTTCCAAACCTCCTTTTAAACCTACTCCATGTTTCACCATTGGAGGTGCCAAACTGTCCTGTGGCAGACTTAAATAGTTCAAAAGAGAAAGAGCTTTGTTTAGTCGAGCAGCTGGGGAGATGTCCTTCCCTCCCCCTTTTTGTTTGTGAAGCAAACGCTTGAGAGTTTCACAGAATCACAGAATTATCAAGGTTGGAAAAGACCTAAAAGATCATCCAGTCCAACCATTCACCTATTCCTACCAGCTGCCACTAAACCATGTCCCTCAATACAACATCCAGTCTTTCCTTGAACACCCCCAGGGTCGGTGACTCCACCACCTCCCTGGGAGTTTGATTCCTCCGTTCCCCCATGGCCTGGCCTGTGGGCAAGTGCGGTGTCCCTGGGACATGGGGAATGCCCCAGAGCTGGCAGGAGGTTTGTGTTGCCTGTGCTGTATATCCTGGGCCACTGTCGGGTCTGATTTCAGGGGGTACCCCAGGTGCTGCTGTGGCAGAGCGCACGTGGCGTTGGACATGTTTACTAGATCCCCCTTTGTGCAGTAGCCCCACACTGCCAGAGAAAAGGGCTCTAGACAAACATGGACATACTTTTGCCCTCCAAATTCTGGGAGGTGGGTAACGTCCATTTGCCAGGCTTCTGGTGGGGCTGTGCCACGAGGACTGACGCCAGGGGCAAGGCTGCAAATATGGGTAATAAAGTACTGATGCTGTCGGTTAGACAGGAGGAGCCAGAATTCCTTAACCAACCTGTACACTCTCTGGTCTGAAACCCCTTTCAATAGTGCCCGTTCCATTCGGGTCACTATTCCCACCACACACAGGGAGTCACAGACTGTATGAACCGGTTCAGCTTTCCGCTTGTCAAACACTTGTACAGCCGCCTGCAGCTCCAACTGCTGAGCTGAGGCTGGGGCTCCTTTTAATATCAAATGCTGCCTTTCTCCATTCTCTTGCCATGTCATTGCAGCCTTCTGAGTTCTGCCTTCCCCATCAATGAACACTGTAACACCCCGAAACGGACACCCAGACAACAAGGGCTTTTCTTCTGTTTGACAGTTCTGTGGTACTGTAGAGACTCTGTGTGGTGGGTAATGCACTTTCACTTCCCCTGCACAGTCTAATAAAGCTATTTGCAGGGCAGTGCTGTTCCTCAAGGCCTTTTACACTGACCTGGGCTGTCGCCTCCAAACACAGAGTCACAGTTCCCTTTGGCTGCACTGGCAAAAACACCCATTCTAACAGCCTTAAGGGATCTTTGTCATTAGTCCCCTGCATTATAATAGCAAACACATGCTCTGTTTGATCAATGACTGTGACTCCTATGTCCCAGTCAGGATCCCATCGATGGGTACTATAACTTCCAGGGCCTTTTCAGCTGCCTCTGACAGGATTCTGGGTGCTCCTGCACCCTCCTCCCTTCAGCAATGCCACTAAAGGTTCCAGTTCCCTATTCGTAATGCCAGACAATGGTCTAACCCAGTTAATATCTCCGAGCAGCTTTTGAACATCATTTACCGTGCTGACCTCAGCTGGGATCTCAATCTTTTGGGGTGTTACGGTACTTTTATCAATCTGCCACCCCAGATATTTCCACACTGGCTTCTTTTGAATCTTCTCTGGAGCAATCTGTAACCCCTTGCTTTTCAAATGCCCAGTTAACTCATGAATCAAGCTGTCAATGCTCAAGTTTTTTCCTGCACTCAGCCTCTCCTCCATGTCATGAGAGAAGATGAGATCAGGATGGGCTTTTCGTGCTGGAGCCAGTGCCCAGGGTACTTGAGCCTGGCACACAGTGGGTGAATGTTTCGTGCCTTGTGGGAGCACCACCCCATGATTCCTCTCCATGGGTTCATTTTTGTTTGTAGTAGGGACTGAAAGGGCAATTTTTTCCTACTCATCAGGGTGTAGAGGAATAGTGAAAAAACAATCTTTGAGCTCAGTGATGAAAACGCCCCAGTTTTTAGGTCTGCTGTCTGGAGGGGTCAGCCCGGGCTGCCCAGCTCCCAGCTCTCCCATCCCTGGAGGGACTTTCCTTAACTCGTGCTCCCAGGAATGGCACCAAGAGGCGTGTTCCAGGGCCGTGTGGCAGGCGGGATGTGTCCCTCAGCCAGTGGCTCCCGTGTTGGATCGTGTCGGTGGGCAAGTGGCTGTGCGGGTCACAGCCCCTGATCAGCCCCAGCGGGGTTTCTGTTCCCAGGGTCAGTGTTTCCCGGGAGCTGCCCCCTGTCCCCGGTGGCTCTCAGAGCCCCTTTCGCTGTGTCCCCAGCCCTGCTCTCGGGGGATAAGCGCATCCCTGACCCTGCAGCACAGGCGAACAAACGCTGTGAACCGGCTCCTCATATTCCATACGTATTCATTGCCTGTTCTGCTTCGGATTAAGATGAGTTCCAAGAGGTGATTTCCATAAAGTCCTCCCAACGGCGTCTGCGCACTGTCTCCTGCTGGTGGTTTCAGCGATGAAGGTTCGGAGTCTTCCTCAGGTTGAACTTTTCACCTCCTTCCTGTTTCTCCAAAATTCTACCAGCTCAACCAAGGCGCCTTCGTGTCTGCCAGGGTCCTGTGTTGTGTTGTGTTATCCCTTTTTGTCTTGTGCCCCGTTGAAGTTACATGTGAGCTTGCAGATGCTTGCCTTGATCTTCACTTTTCAGGCAACGGAGTTAGAGGGACATGGGCCTGGAGTTGAAGGAAGTCAAAGCTCCAGACAGGTTTCAGTTCTGTGCATGTTGATTTTGCAGCCTCTGAAAAGGTTTGTTATCTTTACTAATGGGCGATTCCACCCCTGGTCATAATGATTGGATTTCTTAGGTGGTATCGAGACCCCACAAAGTTTTGCCTGTTTTGCCTGTTTGCCTGGATGTGGTAATTCGTGCCCCATCATCAGTCAGCATGGGCGAAGCCTGTTTGTTGGGCCTGATTTCCTTAAGCTCCACCCCATGTCCTCAGTCACGATTTAAGCCCTTATCTCATTGTCCAGGATCAGCTGTATCTTTTAGCAGAGCGATGTACTCAAATTGAACCCTGATTTGAGAACAGTGTTCCCCCTTATTTTATGTGCTATCCTAAATTCCCTACACAGGATTTCTGAGGAGGCAGCCTGAGTCCTCTCAGTCAGTAAAAAATAGAAGCCTTTTCCAGTTTGCAAAAGCAACATTTCTGAGCGCTTTCCACATTTTCCCTGGTACTTTCTGCGATTGAGCAGCAACTGAGTTCCCTTCAGCTGGAATCCACATCCCCAGATGGGGCTGTTTTTCCTGCTCTGACGCCACCTGACGTGCCCAGGCTCGGATGAGCCGTCTCTCTGGAGTCTCTGGGTCGTCAGGAGACAGCGGTTTCTGGTTGAGTTCCTTGGGAGGCGTAGGCAGGAGGGGTGGGTGTAGAGACCAAGCGGGTCCCTGGTCTGATGGCGGCCAGGCGGCTTCGGGACCGTCTCCGTAGGGCTTTTGTCCCTGTGCACAGGCTCCTTGTCAGTGTCCGTGGGCTCAGGAGGTGCCGTGGGGACAACACTGACCGGTGCTTTAGTGGGTGTTTCTTTGTATCCGTAGTCTTGGGGGTGGGGGGCCGGGCAGTGCTGGGTCTGGGGGCTCAAACCCTTTCCCAGCAGGCCGTGCCGTTGCCGCCAGAGCTTTCACAGCTCCCGAGGCGGCTGCCTGCTCCGCCTTGATGTCCTCCGGAGTAGAACCCACCAGTCTCCAAGCAGCAGCCAGTCTCTCTGCCTTCTTGCCTCCCCTCCAGCCCGCACCCCATAATCGATCCCCCACCCCTTGCCAGGTGTTGATGCTGAGCGCTGAGTGCGGTTCGACTCCAGCTCCACGGTCACGACACCCCCGCAGCAGACGCTCCAGCCTCAGCTCATCCTATTTTATGCCTCTTTGAAAGGGTTGTTGCTCAAATCCTGCCCGTGGCCCTTTCCTGGCTGGGTAACTCATCCCCCACAGCTGTAACAGCCGCTCACCTTCTCAGGCGTGTTGCTGCAGCTCTTTTTACTGGGGAGTGATGAACCCCGGTGGGTCGCTCTCGCACCGTGGTGGCTGTGACAGTTGGTAACAGCACCTGCTATGGGCTGTCCCACATTCCCTGAAGAGGATCAGCTGAAAAAAATTTAATAAAAACCCCATCTCCAGGATTAAAAGGGTGTGTAGGGCTCTGGTTTCTGAAACACTCTTATTAATTTGTTTCAAGTGTTTTCCTAGAGAGATCATATAATTCTGTAAATAAGAATCTCCTCACTGATCTAGATCCTCTCCTTTCTCTCTGCTGTGATATGGGCTTCCATGTAACATTTCACAGCCCCAGGTCCTGTCCACAGCCCCATAGCCCCTGTCCACACCCCCATAGCCCCGTCCACAGCCCCAGGTCCTGTAGCTGTTCAGGGGTGAAGCTCCAAACCACCGGGCGTGAGAAAGTGCCCAGGGAGTTGCCCATCCTCTGCCACATCCCCTGCCACTCGTGACTCTCTGGCCTCGCAGAACCCTCCTGAGTGGTGTTCATGAACCTTTTGCTTCATATTGAACAAGAGCAGAACCACGTTCACCCACCATAATGACAGCCAAATGCCAGTTGGAATATCCCAGGGAGACTGGACATTGTATTGAGGGACATGGTTTAGTGGGAGCTGGTAGGAATAGGTGAATGGTTGGACTGGATGATCTTTTAGGTCTTTTCCAACCTTGATAATTCTGTGATTCTGATTCTGTGATTCTGTGAAAAGGACTTAGATTCTCTTTGGCTCTAGGCTTTACGCGTCTCCTGAGCAGAGCTATGGGTCATGCTGGACACCAATACCAGTTTGCTGCTTGGCAAATTTTAGCTCTTTGCTGTTTTATTAAATGGTTCATCTTCTCCACCTGCCCACTCGCTTGTGGCCTGTAAGGAATGTGTAGGTGCCAGTCAGTTCCCAATAGCTTGCTCACTTGCTGTACTCCCTGCACACAGACGTGTGATCCCCCATCTGATGCAATGACCCCAAATCCAGGTATTCTTTCATTTAGCAGTACCTTAGGTACTTCTCTTGCTTTGTTAGCTCTGCAAGGGAAAGCTTCTGGCCATCCAGTAAAAGTATCCGTCAGTGCCAACAGGTATGGATAACCCCCTTTTCTTTGGAGCTCAGACAAATCAACTGGCCAGCTTTCTCCAGGAGTATTTCCCTTTCCAGTCGTACCCCATTTTATTCGATTCCCTGTATTAGGATGATTTCTTCAGCACACTGCACGTTGCTGTGTGATCTGTTGGACAGTTGTACACATGTTTTTCCCTATCCACTTTGGACTTAAATATTCCTATATAGCATCTGCTCCCCAATGGGTTTTGTCATGTTCTTTCATAATGTCCTGGTTTTGGTCAGGATGGAGTTAAATTCACTTGTAGCAGCGGATGGGATGCTGTGTGTGGGAGTTACAATGGGAGTAGTGCTGATAACACCCTGATGTTTCTAGTTGCTGTCAGACAGTCAAGGGCTTTCTCAGCTCTTCATGAGACAGGAGGGGCAAAGCCAGGACAGGAGACCCAACTGACCAAAGAGAGTATTCCATGCCCATCACGTCCTGCCCAGGGTATCAGGGGGCTGATGGGAGGAAGGCCTGGGGCGGCTCCGGGACGCGCGGTTCTTGGGGGACGGTCGGGTTCTGGGACGGCTCTGGGTGGCACGGCCTGAGTTGTGTGGTTTGGTGAGAAACTGCATTGGGTATCAACAGCTTCATGTATTTTTGCTCTAAAGTCCTGTTAGCATTGTTATATTGTATCTTTCTGTTATCTTAGTAAACTATCCTTATCCCAACCCACGGGCCTCTTAGTTTCTTGGTTTTGGGGTTATTTGCCCCTTCCTTTTCCCTTACCTCTCACCACCACCACACACACACACACACCCCGCCCCCGGTTCCCTTTTCCCTGCTCTTTTCCTTTAAGGAGCAGGCAGCTGCCTGGATCTCAGCTCTCAGCCGGGGTGAAACCACGACAGTCTTTTTGGCGCCCAACGTGGGGCATCGATAAGGTTGGGGTAACGGCAGATCTGACCCTGACCCGACTGTAATTAAGATTGTAATTAATTTTGCTGTTGTTATTTTTGGTGAACGTGGTTCTGCTCTTGTTCAATAGGAAGCAAAAGGTTCATGAACCCCACTCAGGAGGGTTCTGCGAGGCCAGAGAGTCACGAGTGGCAGGGGACGTGGCAGAGGATGGGCAACTGCCTGGGCACTTTCTCACGCCCGGTGGGTTGGAGCTTCACCCCTGAACAGCTACAGGACCTGGGGCTGTGGACGGGGCTATGGGGCTGTGGACGGGGCTATGGGGCTGTGGACAGGGCTATGGGGCTGTGGGGGGGGCTATGGGGCTGTGGGCAGGGCTATGGGGCTGTGGGCAGGGCTATGGGGCTGTGGGCGGGGCTATGGGGCTGTGGGCGGGGCTATGGGGCTGTGGGCAGGGTTATGGGGCTGTGGGCAGGGCTATGGGGCTGTGGGCGGGGCTATGGGGCTGTGGACGGGGCTATGGGGCTGTGGGCAGGGCTATGGGGCTGTGGGCGGGGCTATGGGGCTGTGGATGGGGCTATGGGGCTGTGGACGGGGCTATGGGGCTGTGGGCGGGGCTATGGGGCTGTGGACGGGGCTATGGGGCTGTGGGCAGGGCTATGGGGCTGTGGACGGGGCTATGGGGCTGTGGGCGGGGCTATGGGGCTGTGGACGGGGCTATGGGGCTGTGGGCGGGGCTATGGGGCTGTGGACGGGGCTATGGGGCTGTGGGCGGGGCTATGGGGCTGTGGACGGGGCTATGGGGCTGTGGGCGGGGCTATGGGGCTGTGGATGGGGCTATGGGGCTGTGGGCGGGGCTATGGGGCTGTGGACAGGGCTATGGGGCTGTGGGCGGGGCTATGGGGCTGTGGACGGGGCCAGGGCTCTATGGGAGGGTCCCTGGCTCTGTGGGCGGGGTTTTGGGGCTGTGGACGTGGCCAGGGGCGGGGGGCGTGGCCGGAGCCCCCCCACCCGTGGCGGGGGCTGGTCGGTGCCCCTCAGGCTGCTCCTCTGCCTCAGCCCCCCAGCAGCTCCCGGGGCCGCGACCTCCCCCAGCGGGAACTGGGGCTGCCCCCGGCCCAGAACTGGACCCCCCCGAACTGGGGGGGAGGAGGGATGGGGGGGGTCTATGGGGCCTCCTGACCCACACATCCCACCCCTAATGGGTCTATGGGGCCTCCTGACCCACACATCCCACCCCTAATGGGTCTATGGTTCCCCCAGCCCCACATCTCCCACCCCCACGGGATCTATGGGTCTCCCAGCCCCACAGGTCCCCTCCAGCCCCACAGGTCCCCTCCAGCCCCCCCCCAGGAGTCCTCCCGGCCGGCAGGGGGCGCTCACCCGGCTGCTGGTGTTCTCCAGCTGCTCCATCACGTCCACCATGAAGTCCCGGATGGTGCCGAACTGCTGGGGGGTCACTGGGGGCACTGGAGGGGCACTGGGGTCACTGGGGGGTCACGGGGGGCACTGGAGGGGCACTGGGGTCACTAGGGGGTCACTGGGGGCACTGGAGGGGCACTGGGGTCACTGGGGGGTCACGGGGGGCACTGGAGGGGCACTGGGGTCACTAGGGGGTCACTGGGGGCACTGGAGGGTCACTGGGGTCACTGGGGGGTCACGGGGGGCACTGGAGGGGCACTGGGGTCACTGGGTGGCCATGGGGTCAATGAGGTGGCCATGGGGTCACTGGGGGGTCACTGGGGCCACTGGGGGGGTCACTGGGGTCATTGGGGGGGCCATGGGGTCACTGGGGGGTCACTGGAGTCACTGGGGGGTCACTGGGGTCACTGGGGGTCACTGGGGGGTCACTGGGGTCACTGGGGCTATTGCAGTGGGCGGGGCCTGTGGGGCGTGGGCGGGGCCTGGCTCCCCATGATCTCCCCCTCCCCCCTCCCCTTAGCCCCTCCCCCCTTCCCCTCTCCCTCCCCTCCCCCCGCCCCTCCCCCACCCGCCCGCTGCAGCTCCCGCCACGCGGCACTGGAAGAGCCGCCCCCCAACTGGGGCCCCGACCAGCAGCCTGGGGGGTGGGGGACCCATAAGTTGGGGGCTGGACCCACAAGTGGGGGGCTGGGACCCATAAGTGTGGGATCTGTGAGGCTGGACCCACAAGTGGGGCTGGGACCCATAATTGTGGGTCTGGACCCACAGGTGGGGGTCTGGGACCCATAAGTGGGGGGCTGGGACCCATAAGTGGGGGGCTGGATGCATAAGTTGGGGGCTGGGACCCATAAGCGTGGGGCTGGGACCCATAAGTGTGGGGCTGGGACCCATAAGTTGGGGGCTGGGACCCATAAGTGTGGGGCTGGGACCCATAAGCGTGGGGCTGCACCCATAAGTGGGGAGATATGTGGGGCTGGGACCCCCAAGTAGGAGGATGTGTGGGGCTGGGGGACCCATGGGCAGGGGGCTGGGACCCACAAGTGGGGGATCTGTGGGGCAGAGGATCTGTGGGGCAGAGGATCTCTGGGGCAGGGGATCTATGGGTCAATCTATGGGTCAGTCCATGGGGCAGGATCTATGGGGCAGGATCTATGGGTCAGGCTGATCTATGGGGCAGGATCTATGTGTCAGTCTATGGGGCAAAATATGGGTCAGTCTATGGGGCAGGATCTATGGGTCAGTCTATGGGTCAGGCTGATCTCTGGGTCAATCTGTGGGTCAGGCCCCCCCTGTCCCCGTCCAGCTGCAGCTCTGGGTGGCCGAAGCTGCGACCCCAGGGCCAGGGGGGTCGGGGCTGGAGCTGTGGGGCAGGAGCTGTGGGGCAGGAGCTGTGGGGCGGGAGCTGTGGGGTGGGAGCTGTGGGGCGGGAGCTGTGGGGCTGGAGCTGTGGGGCAGGAGCTGTGGGGCGGGAGCTGTGGGGCAGGAGCTGTGGGGCAGCACCAGGTGTGGGGCCGGGTGCAGGTTGAACCCGGAGCCGGGGGGCAGCAGCGCTGGGGGGCAGAGAAGGTGTGGGGAGACCCACGGAGATCCCCGGACCCATAGAGACCCCCCTGCCCCATAGACACCCCCTGACCCACACATCCCTAGGCCCCATTGAGACCCCCCTGTACAATAGAGACCCCCTGCCCCATAGAGACCCCCCATATACCACAGAGACCCCCCTGCCGCACAGAGACCCTCCTGCCCCATAGAGACCCCCCTGTAGAAGAGAGACCCCCCTGCCCCATAGATCCTGCCCCATAGATCCCCCTGACCCATAGAGACCTCCCTGCCCCACAGATCCCTCCCCACACATCCTGCCCCACACATCCTGCCCTATAGATCCTGCCCCATAGACCCCTCCCCACACATCCTGCCCCATAGATCCTGCCCCACACCTGCCCCAAACCAGTGACCCCATCCCCCACCCTCTCCCCCCCTCCTTGTGAGCTGGACCCCAAAGTGTGGGGCTGGACCCATAAGTGTGGCACTGGACCCATAAGTGGGGGGCTGGATCCAGAACTATGGGTCAGTCTATAGGTCAGGCTGATCTGTGCCCCATAGAGACCCCCCTGCCCCATAGATCCTGCCCCATAGATCCCCCTGCCCCATAGAGACCCCCCGTACAATAGGGACCCCTCTCCCCATAGATCCTGCCCCACACATCCTGCCCCATTGATACTGCCCCATAGAGACACCCCTGCCCCATAGATCCCTCCTGCCCCATAGAGACCCCCTGCCCCACACATCCTGCCCCACACATCCTGCCCTACAGATCCCCCAGCCCCATAGCGACCCCCCTGTACCATTGATCCTGCCCCATAGATCCTGCCCCACACATCCTGCCCCATAGATCCCCCTGCCCCATAGAGACCCCTCTGTACAATAGGGACCCCCTGCCCCATAGATCCTGCCCCATAGAATCTGCCCCATAAAGACCCCCCTGTACAAGAGGGAACCCCCTGCCCCATAGATCCTGCCCCATAGATCCCGTCCAACAGATCCTGCCCCATAGAATCTGCCCCATAGAGACCCCCCTGTACAATAGGAACCCTCCCTGCCCCATAGATCCCTCTGCCCCATAGATCCCCCTTGCCCCATAGAGACCCCCCTGTACAATAGAGAATGCCCTGCCCCAAAGATCCTGCCCCTCACATCCTGCCCCATAGATCCTGCCCCATAGATCCTTCCCCATAGATTCTTCCCCATAGATCCTGCCCCACACATCCTGCCCCATAGATCCCCCTGCCCCATCGAGACCCCCCTGCCACATAGACCCCCCTGTACAATAGGGACCCCCCTGCCCCACAGATCCTGCCCCTTAGATCCTGCCCCACACATCCTGCCCCATAGATCTCCCTCCCCCATAGAGACCCCCCTGTACAGTAGGGACCCCCTGCCCCATAGATCCTGCCCCATAGATCACGCCCTACACATCCTGCCCCATAGATCACACCCCACAGATCCTGCCCCATAGATCCCCCTGCCCCATAGATCCCCCTGCCCCATAGAGACCCCCCTGCCCCACAGATACTGCCCCATAGATCCTGCCCCACACACCCCCTCCGCCCCATCTAGACCCCCCTGTACAAAAGGGAACCCCCTGCCCCACACATCCTGCCCCATAGATCCCGCCCCATAGATTCTGCCCCATAGTGACCCCCCTGCCCCACAGATCCTGCCCCATAGATCCCGCCCCACACATCCTGCCCCATAGATCCTGCCCCATAGAATCTGACCCATAGAATCTGACCCATAGAACCCACCCCACACATCCTGGCCCATAGATCCAGCCCCATAGCACCCCTGCCCCATAGATCCTGCCCCATAGATCCTGCCCCACACATCCCCTCCGCCCCATCGAGACCCCCCTGTACCTTAGACAACCCCTGACCCATGGAGACCCCCCTGCCCCATAGATCCCCCTGCCCCATAGAGACCTCCCTGCCCCATAGATCCTGCCCCACACATCCTGCCAAACACATCCTGCCCCATAGAGACCCCCCCTGCCCCATAGAGACCCCCCTGTACAATAGGGACCCCCTCTGCCCCATAGATCCCCACCCTGCCCCATAGATCCTGCCCCATAGACCCCCCTGCCCCATAGAGACCCCCCGCCCCACACATCCTGCCCCATAGATCCCCCTGCCCCATAGATACCCCCCTGTATAATAGGGAACCCCCCTGCCCCATAGATCCTGCCCCATAGATCCTGCCCCACACATCCTGCCCCATAGATCCCCCTGCCCCATAGATACCCCTGCCCCATAGATCCTGCCCCATAGATCCTCCTGCCCCATAGAGACCCCCCTGTACCTCAGAGACCCCCCTGCGCCATAGATCCTGCCCCATAGATCCTGCCCCATAGATCCCCCTGCCCCATAGATACCCCCCTGTATAATAGGGAACCCCCCTGCCCCATAGATCCTGCCCCATAGATCCTGCCCCATAGATCTCTCTGCCCCATAGATCCCCCTGCCCCATAGATCCTGCCCCATAGATCCTCCTGCCCCATAGAGACCCCCCTGTACCTCAGAGACCCCCCTGTGCCATAGATCTTGCTCCATAGATCCTGCCCCATAGATCCCCCTGCCCCATAGAGACCGCCCTGCCCCATAGATTCTGCCCCATAGATCCTGCCCCACACATCCTGCCCCACACATTCTGCCCCATAGAGCCCCCCCTGTACAATAGGAACCCCCATGCCCCATAGATCCCTCTGCCCCATAGATCCCCCTTGCCCCATAGAGACCCCCCTGTACAATAGAGAATCCCCTGCCCCATAGATCCTGCCCCACACATTCTGCCCCATAGATCCTGCCCCATAGATCCACCCCCACATATCCCCTCCGCTTCATCGAGAACCCCCTGTACCTCAGAGACCCCCCTGCCCCATAGATCCTGCCCCATAGATCCCCCAGCCCCATAGAGACCCCCCTGTACAATAAAATCTGCCCCATAGATCCTGCCCCATAGAGACCCCCCTGTACATTAGGGAACCCCCTGCCCCATAGATCCTGCCCCACACATCCTCCTGCTCCACACATCCTGCCCCATAGATCCTGCCCCATAGAATCTGCCCCATAGATCCTGCCCCATAGATCCTGCGCCATAGATCCCCCTGCCCCATAGAGACCCCCCTGTACAATAGAGACCCCCCTGCCCCATAGATCCTGCCCCATAGATCCTGACCCATGGAACCCCCCCTGTACGACAGACTCTGCCCCATAGATCCTGCCCCACACATCCTGCCCCATAGATCCGCCCTGCCCCATAGATCCTGCCCCATAGATCCCCCTGCCCCATAGAGACCCCCCTGTACAATAGGGACCCCCTTGACCCATAGATCCTGCACCACACATCCTGCCCCACATATCCCGCCCCATAGATCCTGCCTGATAGACACCCCCCTGCCCCATAGATCCCCCTGCCCCATAGATCCTGCCCCACACATCCCCCTGCCCCATAGATCCTGCCCCATACATCCTGCCCCACAGGTCCTGCCCCATAGAGACCCCCCTGTACAATAGGGACACGCCCCTGCCCCACACATCCTGCCCCACACATCCTGCCAACATATCCTGCCCCATAGATCCTGCCCCATAGACCCCCCAGCCCCATAGAAACCCCCCTGTACAATAGGTTCCCCCCTGCCCCATAGATCCTGCCCTACACATCCTGCCCCATCGATCCCCCAGCCTCATAGATTCTGCCCCACACATTCTGCCCTATAGATCCTGCCCCATAGATCCTGCGCCATAGTGACCCCCCTGTACAATATGGACCCCCCCTGCCTCATAGATCCTGCCCCATAGATCCTGCCCCATAGATCCTGCCCCATAGACCCCCCTGCCCCATAGATTCTGCCCCACACATCCTGCCCCACACATCCTGCCCCATAGATCCTGCCCCACACATCCTGCCTTTCAGATCCCACCCTACATATCCTGCCCCAGAGATCCTGCCCCATAGATCCTGCCCCATAGATCCCTCCACCCCATAGAGATCCCCCTGCACCATAGATCCCCCTGCCCCATAGATCCAGCCCCATAAGTCCCCCTGCCTGATACAGACCCCCCTGCCCCATAGATCCTGCCCCACACATCCTGCCCCACAGATCCTGCCCCATAGATCCGTCCTGCCCCAAAGAGACCCCCCATGTAAAATAGGGACCCCCCCGCCCCATAGATCCTGCCCCACACATCCTGCCCCATAGATCCGCCCTGCCCCATGGATCCTGCCACATAGATCCCCTGCCCCATAGATCCCCCTGCCCCATAGAGACCCCCCTGTACATTAGGGACCCCGCCCGCCCTATAGATCCTGCCCCATAGATCCTGACCCACACATCCTGCCCCATAGATCCTGCCCCATAGATCCTCCTGCCCCATAGAGAACCCCCTGTACAATAGGGTCCCCCCTGCCCCATAGATCCTGCCCCATAGAATCTGACCCATAGATCCTGCCCCACACATCCTGCCCCACACATCCCCTCCGCCCCATCGAGACCCCCCTATAGAATAGATCCTGCCCGATAGATTCTGCCCCATAGATCCCCCTGCCCCATAGCGACCCCCCTGTACCATAGAAACCCCCCTGTACAATAGGGACTCCCCTGCCCCATAGATCCTGCCCCATAGATCTTGCCCCATAGATCCTGCCCCATAGATCCCCCTGTCCCATAGAGACCCCTCTGTACAATAGGGATCCCCCTGCCCCACACATCCTGCCCCATAGATCATTCCCTGCCCCATGGAGATCCCCCTGTACAAGAGGGACCCCCCTGCCCCACACATTCTGCCCCATAGAGACCCCCCTGCCCCATAGATCCTGCCCCACATATTCTGCCCCATAGAGACCCCCCTGTACAATAGAGCATCCCCTGCCCCATAGATCCTGCCCCACACATCCTGCCCCATAGATCCCCCTGCCCCATAGATCTTCCTGCCCCATAGATCCCCCTGCCCCATAGATCCCCCAGCCCCATCGAGACCCCCCTGCCACATAGACCCACCTGTACATTAGGGACCCCCGTGCCCCACAGATCCTGCCCCTTAGATCCTGCCCCACACATCCTGCCCCATAGATCTCCCTCCCCCATAGAGACCCCCCTGTACAGTAGGGACCCCCTGCCCCATAGATCCTGCCCCATAGATCACGCCCTACACATCCTGCCCCATAGATCCTGCCCCACAGATCCTGCCCCATAGATCCTCCTGCCCCATAGATCCCCCTGCCCCATAGAGACCACACTGTACAATAGGGAAACCCCCTGCCCCATAGATCCTGCCCCATAGATCCTGCCCCATAGAACCCCTGCCCCATAGGGACTCCCAGCCCTATAGAGACCCCCCTGTACATTAGAGACCTCCCTGCCCCATAGATCCTGCCCCACACATCCTACCCCACATATCCTACCCCACAGATCCTGCCCCATAGATCCTGCCCCACAGATCCTGACCCATAGATCGTGCCCCATAGAGAGCCCCCTGCCCCATAGAGACCCCCCTGTACAGTAGGGACACCCCTGCCCCATAGATCCTGCCCCATAGATTCTGCCCCATAGAGACCCCCCTGCCCCATAGATCCTTCCCTGCCCCACACATCCTACCCCATAGATCCTGCCCCATACAGACCCCCCCTGCCCCATAGATCCTGCCCCACACATCCTGCCCCATAGAATCTGCCCCATAGATCTTGCCCCACACATCCCGACCCACACATCCTGCCCCACACATCCTGCCCCATAGATCCTGCCCCACAGATCCTGCCCCATAGATACCCCAGCCCCATAGAGACCCCCCTGCCCCATAGATCCTGCCCCACACATCCTGCCCTATAGAATCTCCCCAGAGATCCCCCTGCCCCATGGAGACACCTCTGCCCCATAGAGACACCACTGCCCCACAGATCCTGCCCCACACATCCCCTCCGCCCCATCTAGACCCCCTGTACAAAAGGGACCCCCCTGCCCCACACATCCTGCCCCATAGATCCTGCCCCATAGATCCCCAACCCCACACATCCGGCCCCATAGATTCTTCCCCATAGATACTGCCCCACACTTCCTGCCCCACACATCCTGCCCCATAGATCCTGCCCCATAGAGACCGCCCTGCCCCATAGATTCTGCCCCATAGATCCTGCCCCACACATCCTGCCCCACACATTCTGCCCCATAGAGCCCCCCCTGTACAATAGGAACCCCCATGCCCCATAGATCCCTCTGCCCCATAGATCCCCCTTGCCCCATAGAGACCCCCCTGTACAATAGAGAATCCCCTGCCCCATAGATCCTGCCCCATAGATCCTGACCCATAGATCCTGCGCCATAGATCCCCCTGCCCCACACATCCTGCCCCACAGATCCCCCTGCCCCATAGAGACCCCCCTGTACAATAGAGACCCCCCTGCCCCATAGAATCTGCCCCATAGATCCTTCCCCACACATCCTGCCCCATAGAGACCCCCCTGTACACGAGGGACCCCCGTGCCCCATAGATCTCCCTGTCTCACACATCCTGCCCCATAGATCTGCCCTGCCCCATAGATCCTGCCCCATAGAGACCCCCTGTACAATAGAGACCACCCCTGCCCCATAGATCCTGCCCCATAGATCCTGCCCCATGGAAACCCCCCTGTACGACAGACTTTGCCCCATAGATCCTGCCCCACACATCCTGCCCCATAGATCCGCCCTGCCCCATAGATCCTGCCCCATAGATCCTGCCCCATAGATCCTGCCCTACACATCCTGCCCCATCGATCCCCCTGCCCCATTGATTCTGCCCCACACATTCTGCCCTATAGATCCTGCCCCATAGATCCTGCGCCATAGTGACCCCCCTGTACAATATGGACCCCCCCTGCCCCATAGATCCTGCCACACACATCCCCCTGCCCCATAGCGACCCCCCTGTACCATTGAAACCCCCCTGTACAATAGAGACCCCCTGCTCCATAGAATCTGCCCCATAGATCCTGCCCCACACATCCCCTCCGCCCCATCGAGACCCCCCTGTACCTCAGAGACCCCCCTGCCCCATAGATCCCATTCTGCCCCATAGAGACCCCCCTGCCCCACACATCCTGCCCCACACATCCTGCCCCATAGATCCCCCTTCCCCATAGATCCTGCCCCATAGAGACCCCCCTGTACAGTAGGGACCCCCCCTGCCCCACACATCCTGCCCCATAGATCCCGCCCCACACATCCTGCCTTATAGATTCTGCCCCATAGCTTCGCCTGCCCCATAGATCCATACTAGCACCCCCAAACCAGTATAGACCCCCAATAAGACCAGTACAGAACCCCATCAAACCAGTATAGACCCCCAATAAAACCAGTACAGAGCCCCTCTATATTGGGGTTTATAATGGTTTGAGGGGCTCTGTACTGGTTTTATTGGGGGTTCATACTGGTTTGAGGGGCTCTGTACTGGTTTTGGGGTGTTCCTACTGGTCTAGCGGGTACATACTGGTTTTCAGGGGGATCTTATACTGGTTTGAGGGGCTCTGTACTGGTTTTATTGGGGGTCTATACTGGTTTGAGGGGTTCTGTACTGGTTTTCAGGGGGCTCTATACTGGTTTGAGGGGGCTCTGTACTGGTTTTATTGGGGGTCTATACTGGTTTGAGGGGTTCTGTACTGGTTTTATTGGGGGTCTATACTGGTTTGAGGGGTTCTGTACTGGTCTTATTGGGGGTCTATACTGGTTTGAGGGGTTCTGTACTGGTTTTATTGGGGGTCTATACTGGTTTGAGGGGTTCTGTACTGGTTTTCAGGGGGGTCTATACTGGTTTGAGGGGCTCTGTACTGGTTTTATTGGGGTCTATACTGGTTTGAGGGGCTCTGTACTGGTTTTATTGGGGGTCTATACTGGTTTGAGGGGTTCTGTACTGGTTTTCAGGGGGGTCTATACTGGTTTGAGGGGGCTCTGTACTGGTTTTATTGGGGTCTATACTGGTTTGAGGGGTTCTGTACTGGTTTTATTGGGGGTACATACTGGTTTTCAGGGGAGTCTATACTGGTTTGAGGGGTTCTGTACTGGTTTTATTCGGGGTACATACTGGTTTTCAGGGGGGTCTATACTGGTTTGAAGGGGTTCTGTACTGGTTTTATTGGGGTCTATACTGGTTTGAGGGGCTCTGTACTGGTTTTGGGGTGTTCATACTGGTCTCGGGGGTACATTCTGGTTTTCAGGGGGGTCTATACTGGTTTGAGGGGATTCTGTACTGGTTTTGGGGTGTTCATACTGGCTCTGGGGAGATGGGGAGGGGGCTCTGGGGAGATGGGGAGGGGGCTCTGGGGGTGCGAGATGCTGGGAGAACCATTGGACAGCACCTCCCATCCTTTCAGCATCAGGACCCCTGGCTGTTCCTCCATCCAACCCTGACCTCCCCCCAGCAGGGCAGGGGCTGTGTAATGGATGCACTGGGCAGAGAGTGGACAGCTCCAGGGGAGAGGAAAGGCAGGAGCTGCTCCAAGCTCAGCACCAGGAACAGGATCCAGGGTCCAGAGGGGCACAAGGGGGGTCTCTGAGGGATGATGAGGGTGTCGCTGCCCATGACCATCTCCATGGGGACATTGCCAGTGGGGCTGTGCTGTGGGGACAGCCCTGGGCTGAGCCAGGGGAACAGGGCAGGGGGAGCAGATCAGGATCCATCCCTACTCTGCCCATCCCTGAGCCACATCCCTGAGCCAGCCCTGCCTCTGTCTGCAGCCTCTGAGCGAGCCTGGGAGCCCTTCCCTGAGGCCCTGTACGAGGAGATCGGGTACAGCCCAGCGTGGGAGAACCAGACGAGGTTCAGCTTCTCAGGTGGGTGTGGGTCCCCCATGGGGGCCATATCTCTAAGGCTCTTTCCCCTGGCGCCCACCTAAGACTGACCCCCTGCAGCCCCCTGGCCCAAGGTCCATGCAGCACTGGGGCTGTGGGTTCTGTGGGGAGAGCAGCCAGGTCTTGTTGTTGGAGAAGAGCTTCATCCTCACCAGCTCATCCTGTCCCAGACAGTGGACAGCCCCTCTCTGTGTGTCCCTACATCCCATTGTCAGCTGAGGGGTGAGGGAAGGGGCTGTCATGGGGCAGCTCTGGGAGCCCCTGTGAGTTGGGGTATTCCCAGGAGAACAAGGAAACTCCTGACCCCTCATCCAATGCAGCCCTGGCTCGGTGGGTCCCCTGTCCCCAGCAGCACTGAGCACCAGCTGGGTCAGCAGAACACACTCCATAAAACTTCCATCACTCTCTCCAGGCTCCTACTCAGAGGGGTCCCTGAACAAGATGCAGACCCACTATGAGGACATTGAGGAGGAGGATGGTCCAGGATCAGCACCAGGTAATGGGAGGCAGGAAGGGGTGGATCTCTCCTCCCTGCACACTGGTGATGGACACAAGTGTCACCGTGAGCAGCAGGGAAGGATATGGGCAGGGGAATCCTCTGGTGCTGCCAAATCCAGTGTCTGAGGCCCATGTCCCTGCCCATCCTCCCTTCCTCTGCTCTGCAGGACGTGTCTCCTCACTGTCAGCATCTTCCCTCTCCTTTCAGACGTGCCTGTCCTGCCCAGAGATGACCCAGCAGATGGCTATGACGATGCCAGGGAGGTTTCTGAGCCTGGGGAGGATCCAGTGTCTGGGCAAGGAGACTGGGAAATGCCCAGGGCACCAGAGGATGGAGCTGGTCCCAGGGATGCACCTGGAGGTGAGAGGGACAGACAGTGCTGTGGGTTCCTGGGGTGCCAGATGAATTGCTGCCATATTGAGAGCCCACAGTCTGGCAATAGACCAACCTGCCCTGGGTGTTTTCCTTGGGGGGGGACCCTTGGTGGGAGGGGGAGGTAAATATTTCTCCACTGGTGAGGAGAAGGGAGGAAGGTGATGTACAGGTCAGGACGGGCACCTCGTGGGACAATCACTCAGTGGGCTGCCTTGCTGCTTGCAGGGACACACCTGCACCCCCAGAGACGTGCTGAGGCCCCTGGAGCTGAGGGAGATGCCTGGTCCCCTCCCCAGGACAGCACAGGCTATGACGATGCTGAAGAGGTGTCTCTGGCACATCCCCCTGAGGACACCAAGGCTGTGACACCAGAGCTCAGTGCACAGCAGCCCCTGAGCCCTGGGCCAGCACAGCCCATCCCGGCCATGCAGCTGGGTGCAGCCAGGAGGGAGGAGAGGTCTGTGCAGCTGGGAGAGCCCTGAGCACCAGGGACCCATCTCCCTTCTCCCAGGGGCAGCAGAAACAGCCCGGAGTTTGCTCTCTGTTTATTCTCCTGTGGTTACTCTCTGCCTCCCCACTTGTTCCTATTAAAGCCTTTGGGGTAGGAAGGGGTATTTTTCTCCTTAACTCCTCCTCCCCCTCCTTCCTCACTGACCCTGGTGTGTCTGGGATGTTTCCTCATGTTTCCCCCTCCTCCCTTACCCCTGTCCCAGTCTGGCATTTGTGCCCTTTCTAAACCCACCCTCACAGAGCAGCACCCCCTCTGCTGATGTGCTCAGCTGATGGCAGCAGTAGGGCTGCTGCAGGGCTGCCTGGACATGGGGGAACCAGAATGGGGAGCCCAATTTCCCTTCTCACTGGGGCTCCTGCTGCCTCTCTGCTGCCAAAGGCACTGATGTGGAGTCCCACACAGAGTAACATCTCTGCCACTGTCAAGAAACCCAAAGGATCCTCTGGAGGGGGAGGGAAAGAGAGAATGCCCTGACACTGAGGGAGTAAAGGGTTGAGGTGACCAGTTGAGGGTTGGGGTGATCATTGAGTGTTGGGGTGAAAGGGGTTGATCTTGGAGGGAAACAGTCAAAGCCGGAGGCCAATGGCCAAGGGCTGGGTCAACTGGGTCAACTCTTGATCCAACCATCAAAGATCCCAGGGAATAAGGATTCCCTGGGAAGGGGCTGGAGATGGTTGGGACGCCCGATACGCATCATCAGTCAACGACGATGACACGGCCACCGACTACTGTGCCAGAGATGGTGGTGGTGGTGCTGATGGTGGTCACCACCCCATTGCCATGTCCCCACCTCCTGGCATCTCCCTGGCATCCTGGCACAAAGATCCAGGTCTTGTTCAAGCAGAAACTCCAAAACCATTGGAATGTCACCCAAATTCTTCCCAGAATCCCAGCCCGAACTCATCCAGCTTCACCTCTGGTCACTGCAGGATGTTCTCCATGCCCAAGGAACCAGGAATTCCCCCAAATCCTCATATCTCCCCAAAAATCCTCACGTTTCCCCCAAAATCCTCTATTTTCCCCCCAAATTCCCTAATTCTCACATTTTCCCCAAAATTCTTTCAAGGGAAGAGACTATTACCAGACTGTTACCAAGGATGGGTGCCACGACGAGAGGGAAGATGCTGCCAATCAGTGTGATTGATAAAGCAACTTCACCTCCATTGCAAGCACACCCTTCCGTTGATACTGTTCCCACCACGTGTGGTACTTGTCGTGTTCTAATTGGCTCTTAGCTAAAGGTGACATTTACATACCCCACCCATCTTGCAGCCTGGGAATCATGTCTCTTTCTCAGTCCCAGGAGCACTGAATCCTTATCACACCTCCTGCTCCCACATCTTGTGGCCTTGCTGCACGAGACACAAGAACACACTGACCGATTGTTGACCCTTCTGTTCTCACCAACACGGCGTGGGGCCTGGTCTGACTGAGCTACACAGGCGACTGCTTGGACAGCTGCTCCACAGGCTCATGGACTGGCTTCTCAAGCCATTCTGCAACACCCAGGAGGCCAGGAAGGACAACGGCATCTTGGCTTGTATCAGAAACAGTGTGGCCAGGAGGTCTGGGGAGGGGATTGTGCCCCTGTACTGGGCATTGGTGAGGCTGCACCTTGAGTGCTGAGTCCAGTTCTGGGCTCCTCACCATCAGAAGGACATTGAGGTCCTGGAGCGAGTCCAGAGAAGGGCAACCAGGCTGGGGAAGGGGCTGGAGGGCAAATCCTCTGAGGAGCAGCTGAGGGAGCTGGGGGTGTTGAGCCTGGAGAAGAGGAGGCTGAGGGGAGACCTTCTCACCCCTCCCCTGCCCTGCCAGGAGGGTGCAGAGAGGTGGGCGATGGTCTCATCAGCCAGGGGACAGGAGGAAATGGCCTCAAGCTGCACAAGGGCAGGGTCAGATCAGATGTGAGGAGGCTGAGGAGAGACCTTATGACTGCCTACAACTACCTGACAGGAGGGTGTAGAGAGGTGGGAGATGGTCTCTTCAGTGAGGTGAAAGGTAATAGGATAAAGGGAAACAGCCTCATGTTCTGCCAGGGCAGGGTCAAATGAGATGTTAGGAAGATATTTCTTACTGAAAGAGTTGTCAGGGCCTGGAACAGGCTGCCCAGGTAGGGGCTTGAGTCACCATCCCTGGATGTGTTCAAAAAAAGGGGTAGGTGAGGTCCTTAGGGATCTGGTTTAGCTCAGAACAGGGACAGTTGGACTTGATGATCTTAAAGGTCTTTTCCAACCTTGTGATTCTCTGATTCTTTTTAATGTTTCCATAAATGACCAGACAACTGGACTGGAGGGTGTCTTAAGTACATTTGCATGTGACACCAAATTGGGAGGAGCTGTTGACTCTGTTGAGGGTGGAGAAGCCTTGCAGAGACCTGGACAGGTCAGAGAGCTGGGCAGTCACCAACACCATGGAGATTAACAAGGGGAAGCACCAGATCCTGCACCTGGGGAGGGGCAGCCCTGGCTGCACATACAGACTGGGGGGTCAGACACTGGAGGGATTTGGGGGGTCTTGGTAGACAGCAAGTTAAACACGAGCCAGCAGTGTGCCCAGACAGCCAGGAGAGCCAAGCGTGTCCTGGGGTGCATCAAGCATGGCATTGCCAGCTGGTCCTGGGAGGGGATTGTCCTGCTCTACACTGTGCTGGTGCAGCCTCACCTTAAGTGCTGGGTGCAGTTTTGGGCTCCACAGTACAAGTGGGACATTAAAATATTGGAAAGTGTCCAGAGGAGACAATGAGGATGGTGAAGAGTCCGGAGGGGAAGTCTCATGGGGAGAGGCTGAAGTCCCTTGGTTTGTCCAGCCTGGAGAAAAGGAGGCTGAGGGGAGAACTCATTGCAGTCTGTGGCATCCTGAGGAGGGGGAGAGAAGGGGGAGGTGCTGATCTCTCTTTGGTGGCCAGTGATAGAACCTGAGGCAACAGCATGAAGCTGTGACAGGGGAGGTTTAGGCTAGATATGAGGGAGAGGTTCTTTACTGAGAGGGTGGTCAGGCCCTGGAACAGGCTGCCCAGGGAAGGGGTCACAGCCCTGAGCTTGACCAAGTTCAAGAAGCGTCTGGATGATGCGCTCAGTCCCGTGCTCTGACTTGGCTGGCCCTGTGTGGAGCCAGGAGTTGGACTTGATGATCCTTATGGGTCCCAAGGAGATTCTATGACCATGTCTGAAATCACCACTTAGCAGTGGATCTGCACAACAGCACTTGTGGTTGCTCTCTAGATTTCCCTTCCCCTTGGTCCATTCAGACACCTCCCAACCATCCAGCTGCTGCTCTGAGTTTCAGGGAGTTAAACCCTTGCCTTTCTGGCAGTTGTCTGACTCATTCTTTCTTTAGCCAGCTCTTGAGTTGTGGTGATGTCACAGTCTTTTTCCTCACTAGAACATCCCTCACAGGGTTAAGCTTTGTGGCAGGTGAACCTCACTGGTGTCAGATTGCACTTGGCATAGAGTGAGGAGTGTTGAATTTAATGGTGAATCTTGTCAGGGTTCTTCTGTTGGTGGGAAAATAACTCCCTGTGTGCTGCCTGTGTGCAGCCAGTTCTCTAAGGAAAGCAGGGGAGCTGGTACAGAGGGGCTGTAATACCCCCACTGTGGAGTGCAGAGAGAGACCTGATGTAAGGACAAGGGATGCAAGTCCCAGTTGGCTGGTGAGAGTCATGGTGGGCTTGTGGAGATGTGCAGCAAGGTTGTCCCCACTGCCTCAAGGGACCCTTTTTCAGACCAGTCCAGACCTCTTTAGGAGACACCCTGGATCAATCTCAGTCAGAGGTTGTCACCTCTCCTCTACAGTGAAAATAATAACCTACATCCTGAAAAAGAAATCAATTTTACTCTGAGCTCCCTGTGAAACAGCTTCAATGGTCTGTACATCTCTTGAAGACTTGAAGATAATTACATGAACAGACATAGCTTGTTAGGGTTTGCTTTTTATTTTTAATGAGCCCTGGGGTGCATTTGGTGCTGAGTCCTTGAAGCTCAGGTACTGAGAGGAAATTACACAACAAACTCCATGTCAAAAGCAGAAGCCAAAGTACCTGAAGTATTAATGAGTCCCGCTGAGAGCCATTGCTGGCTGAGCCTCCCCAGGGACTCGTTAGCACAGGTAATTGGAGGCCATGTTGGCTGGTAGGCAAAGGCAATGTACAAGTAGCTGAGATGCTGAGCAAGCCCTGGGTTGGTTTGATGAAGCAGGAAGGCCAAGCCCTGACCCCCATCCCATGGAGGACAGGTCCTGTCCCTCAGGCATTGCTCAGGCTCTTCCTGGGGCAGCATGGGGTGTGTAATGCTGAGGGAAGAACAACAGGATGTAGAGTTTCTCCTCATTGTTGGTCCAAAGCCCAGCTAGAAATTCATCTGTCCTCCATTTAAATAAAAGAAAGAGCAGGGAGACCCTCCATCCCCTATCAGATTCAGGAGGAAACATTGTTGAGAGGAGGACAAGGCTGAGGTGCTTAATGAAATCTTTGCCACTGTCTTTAGTAATAGGAGCAGTTGTACAGAGAGAATCCAATTCCCTGAGCTGGGAGACAGGGACAGGGAGCAGAATGAGCCCACCTCAATCCAGGAGGAGATGGTCCTGCTGCACCACAGAGATGTGCAGAGATCTGTGGGGCTGAATGGGATGCAGCCAAGGGTGCTGAGAGAGCTGGCAAGGGGGGTTCACCAAGCCACTTTCCATCAGTCCTGGCTGACTGGATCAGTCAGTGTAACCCCCTATATAAGAAGGAACAGGAGGATGATCAGGGAAATTACAGGCCTGATGGTTTGACTTCAGTCCCAGAGAAGCTGATGTAGCAGATCATCCTGAGCAGCATTAACCAGTTCATGAAGAACCCCCCAGGTGATCAGGCCCAGTCAGCTTGGGTTCATAAGGGCAGCTCCTGTTTGACCAATTGGATCTCCCTGTATGACAGAGTGACCTGCTTCTTGGACAAGGGAAGGGCTGTGCATGTTGTCTACCTTGACTTTAGCAAGGTCTTGGACACAGTTTTCAAGAACTTTCTCTTAGAGAAGCTCGCAGCTTGTGGCTTGGATACTGTGGTGGTTCAGCCCCAAACAATGGCTGAGCACCACATGCTGCTTGCTCACTCCAGGAGGAGAAACAGAATGAGCCTGTGTGGGTTGGGATAAGGACAGTTTACTGATAAAAGCACCATAAAAGGGGAACAATAGCAACCCCTATTGCACTCACACCCAGTGATAGCACAGAGAGTACCTTACAAACCCAACAATAACAGAGTGCTGCACCATGCCATGACCACCCCTCCCCAACCAGCCCCTTGGATGGGGAAGTGATGTCAGGTGGTATGGAAAACAGCCCAGGTAAACTCAGCTCAGCTGTGCTGGCTTCTTGGGGAGGAGAACTATGGCCTGTTCAGTACCAGGAAATTATCCACCCCTGTTTCAACACCAGGGGTGTTACATTTTCAGAGTATTTGGGAGGTTCATAACATCATTTTTTATTTAGACCATCTGCCATGGACCACCATTCAGGCATCAGTATAGAGCTACATATGTGGCCTTTTTTCTCCTTTGGCAATGTCTAAATCCAGCTGGATGGCTTTCACCTCTGCAAACTGGCTGGATTTGCCTTCTCCATAGGCAGCTTCTGCAACTTGTTGTGTAGGACTCCATACAGCAGCCTTCCACCTCTGATGTTTACCAGCAATACCACAGGACACATCAGTGAACAGGGCATATTTTCTCTCATTTTCTGGCAGATCACTGTACAGTGAGGCCTCTTCAGCACGTGTCACCTGTTCCTCTGGTGATTTTCCACAGTCTTTGCCTTCTGGCCAGTCTGTGATCAATTCCAGGGTTCCTGCGTGATTGGGGTTTCTTATTCCAGCCCACTGTGTGATAAGTGTGACCCACTTGCTCCACGTAGCATCAGTGGCATGGTGTGTAGAAGGGGCCTTCCCTTTGAACATCCAGCCCAGCACGGGCAGTCGGGGTGCCAGGAGGAGCTGGGCTTCAGTCCCAATCACTTCTGAAGCGGCTCAAACCCCTTCCTGTGCTGCCAGTATTTCCTTTTCTGTTAGAGTGTCTGGATCCTCTGTAGCCCCGACTCCAAAACCCCAGAGACTGACCTTGAGCCTCCCCTGGTGCTTTCTGCCAGAGTCTCCAGGTAGGGTCATTCTCCCAGGCTGACCTGTAGAACACATTTTTTACATCTGGCCCAGTCTGGACAGGCCCAAGGGCCACTGCATGGACTATCTCCTGTTTGATCTCTTCAAAGGCTTCTCACTGCTCATTAGAAATTGTTCTCGTACCAGGTTACACAGCAGAGAGGGCTGACAGTGAGACTGTGGTTTGGGATATGCATTCTCCAGAACCCCACAGTGCCTAGGAAAGCTTGTGTCTCCTTTGTGTTGGTTGATGGAGACATAGCTGCTATTGTATTGATAACATCCACTGGGATCTGATGACACCCATCCTGCTATTTTATTCCTAAAAAGTGGATTCCTTAAGCAGGTCCTTTGCCCTTACTTTGTCTGATGGCAAAACCAGCTTTAGCAGAATTCAGATCATTTTCTTCCCTTTCTCAAAGAATTCCTCTGCTGTGTTGTCCCATGCCATGACATCATCAGTATACTGTAGGTGCTCTGGGGCTTCATCCAGCTCTAATGCAGACTGGATCAGTCCATGGCAGATGGTGGGGCTGTGTTTCCAGCCCTGGGGCAGTCGATCCCAGGTGTACTGGATTCTCTTCCAACTGAAAGCAAACTGTGGCCTGTGTTCTGCTGCCAAAGGAGCAGAGAAAACCACATTTGCAATGTCGATTGTGGCGTAGTACTTGGCTGCTTTTGACTCCAGTTCATACTGGTGTTCCAGCAGGTCTGACACTGCAGCACTCAGAGGCAGCGTGACCTCATTCAGGGCACGATAGTCCAGCCTCAGCCTCCACTCTGCATTGGACTTCCCCACTGGCCAGATTGCACTGTTGAAGGGTGAGCGGGTTCTACCAATCACTCCCTGACTCTCCAGTTGATGATCAGTTTCTGAATGGGAATCAGGGAGTCTCTGTTGGGTGTGGTATTGTTGCCTGTGCACCATCATGGTAGCAACTGGTACTCGCTGTTTTTCAGCCTTTAGCAGCCCCACAACAGCAGGGTCTTCTGACAGCCCAGGCAGAAGAGACACTTGTTCAATGTCTTCTGTCTCTGAGGCAGCTATTGCAAAAGCCCACTGGTACCCTTTTGGGTCTTTGAAGTGCCCTCTCTGCAGGAAGTCTATGCCCAGTATGCACAGAGCAGCAAATCATCAGCATCACACTAAATCATCTCTCACATGGCTAATCCCCTCAGATAATGGATATCTCTCTCTATGGTCATCCACTGGTCTGGCCAATACACAGCATCTTCAACGAACTGGTACCTTGCCCTTACACTTGATCGAAGTCACTTTCAGAGGCTGAGGGCTTGAGACTTCCTTCCAATTGACTTGTTACTGCCTCCTTCTCTGGACAGGGATCCCAGCTGCTTGGCTTCCGTGCCTTCTCCCTGCTGCCTGCCCCATTGTCCCAGCATCGGAGTAGCCAGGTGATGATGTGCTCCCCTGGAAGGTGGCTGAAGTCTTTTCTCATGTCTCTCAGCTCAAGGACAAGGATCAGGTTATAACCTCTGGTATTGCCTCTTCAGGGCCTTGCAATGGTCCCAGTTCATCAGCATCTCTCCCGATGAGGACTGATTTCTCCATGTATTTCTTCTTCTGGATAGAGGTGACTGACAGGCGTACTGGTTGGCTGTCTGGATCAGCTCTGGGGTTGGCCTCTGAGGTTTGAGTACTCATGGTGCTTGTTGGGGAGACTGGAGGAGCTGCACTCTCTGAGGCACGGGTAGCTCCAGTGCCTGTTGTAAGGGTTCTTTCTGGCTCAGCTGTGGTGGTGGTTTCTGAGGCCTGGGCAGCCACAGTGCCTCTGGATCTGTTTTTCTTGTCTAGGTATTTTTTCATGCCCTCCCACACCCCATGCCACCCCTGACCCTTCAGCCCAGGGAAGACCCCTTGGCAATATTCTTGGAGCAGTTGTTGGTAACACATAGGTCCAGACAGACATTCAGGAGAGAGAGCAAGACACATATGCTGGTCTGAACATCCCAGGGATAGTCAACGTTCTCAACAGATGCTGCAAAAATCCTAGAGGGAAAAGGGGAGGAGAAAGCACCCCTCACCTCATCCTCTACTGTTATCACAACCCTTCAGGCCCCACCTTGGGCTCCAAAAAGGTCTGTGGTGGTTCAGCTCCAACCAGTGGCTGAGCAGCACATGCCGCTCACTCACTCCCACAGGAGAAACAGACAGAGCCTCCATGGGCTGGCCTAAGGACAGTTTACTGGCCAAATCACCATGAAAGGAGAACAGCCCACAGTGAATTTCACTTATACCTAGTTATGACCCAGTAACTGAACAACATAATGACCAACCAGATGACTCAGCTGCACTTTGAATGCCCTGGAGGCACCAGGAGTGCCCCTCCCCAACAAGCCCCTTTTCTGTGGGAGTGATGTCAAGTGGTGTGGCAAACAGCCTGGGCTAACTCAGCTCACCTGTGCTGCCTGCCTGGGGAGGTTAATTCTGCCCTGGCAAGATCCAGGACAGATGGGATGGGATTGGGATGGGGATGGGGTTGGGATGATGTAGCCAAGGCACCCATCGGTCAGGTGGCGTGTCAGTTTGCCAGGGTTGTTTGCCTGTGCAGCTGTAAAGTCACAGGCTGTAGGAGGTGATAACTGCCCTATGACCTGCTCAAATCCTTCCACAAACTCTGCCAGCCAGGGACTGGCTGCTGAGGGAGGGGGAAATGTTGGAGAGACTATAACAATGATCATTAAACTGTTGCCCAGAGGAGCAGACAGGAAGATGCCCAGGAAGAGGCAGAAGTGCAGGAGCTGCAGCTCCCATGGGTTCTGTAAAGGCCAGGAGGAGGAACTGGCTGATGGAGCTGCTGTTGGACATGTGGTGCCTCTGGGTATGGATGGTCCTAACTGTGACCATCTGGTGTCTTTTCATTTGGCCAAAGGAATTCCCCACCACGCTCAAAAATGCTCCTCATCCCAGGCAGCATTGCTCTATTGGACCTTGAACCCACTCATGTCTCTTGGACCACCTCTGGCCCTTCAGCTGACAACAGGGGTTTGTGTCTGAGCAACTCTCTCCTGGCCTCCACCCTCATTAATTCCCAGCAGCTCCCAGGCAGCCATGCTCCTTAACCTCTGCAGGGGGTCAGAGACCCCTGCCTGTCCCTGCCTGGGGGTCCTGTATCATGCAGAGACAAGGAAAGGTGATTGTCCTGCCCAGCTCTGGTTTGATCAGGAGAAAGGACTCTGCTGGACACAAGGATTTCTCCCCAGCCAAGGGAGGGAAAGTCAGTGAGAACTTCAGGCTCTTTCCATGAAGGTTCCCTGGAGCTCCAGGGAGGAGCCCAGAGGGGATGGAGAGTATGATGTCTTCACCTGCTCCTCTGCTGTGAGCTGGGATGGGCTCCTGGGATGGAAAGTGGGAGCTCAGAAATATTGCAGTGCTGCAGAGAGACAGCTCTGCCCAGGAGCAGCTCCTCTGCCAAGCACACGGGGCTGGGGACACTGCCTGGAGGCACCGAGGGGAGACCTGTGAGGCTGAGAGAGCTGATGGATGCTGAGAGCTCACTGGAGGAGAAATCTCTGCAGCCTCTCCCTGGTATGTCTGTGGGTGCAGGGCAATGCAGGTTCTGTTCCTGGAGGGATCTCCTAAAGCTGGGACATGGGGCAGTGTGTGGGGTCTGTCAGGAGGACAGGTTCTCTATAGGACCAGAAAGTGCTGCCTGGAAGGGATGCCCTTCTGCCCCATCAGAGGGACAGGGCAGGACAGCTGTCTTCTCCTGGGCATGGCTGCAGAGGGGTGCCCAGGGCTGTCCTTGTGAGCAGGGTCCTTGTGCCCTGGGGTCTGTGTGCTGGGGCAGGGGCTCTGCTGCTGCCAGGGTCAGCACTCAGCCTGCCTGCTGGGCTTTCCACAGTGATAGAGACAGCAGCTGTGGGATAAAGGAGTGACCCAGGGACGGGCAGCACAGTTTCCCTTTTCTGTAAGAAAATGCTGCCTGGGTCAGCTTTACTTCCAGCTCCAGCTGATTCTTGAGACATTCCAAAGGGACTTTGAAAAAAAAATATCAAGGAAGCATTTTCCTGCAAGGCAGTGTCTGCTTTGACTGTTCCTCTCCTGTGGGCTGTGCTGTGGTAGATGAGAACTTATTTCTCCCCAAAGAATATGCAATGAAAACTCAAATCTTATTAAGACTTTGGAGCTTTTCCTGAGCCCTGCACACTGAGGTTCCCGGGGCAGTGCCCTGATGCCAGGAGGGGTCTGCAGAGCAGAGCTGAGTGCAGGGCAGGTTGGATGAGGTCTGTGAGCAGAGAGCAGGAGGTGACATGGGCAAAGAGAAGCGTCTGCAGGGACAGCTCCAGGCAACAGAGCCATTGGCAAGGAGGAAGAGTGAGCTGCTCCCAGCATTGCCCTGGCAGTGGGATTTGGTACCTCCCTGACATCACCCACCGTGCTGATACTTTCCCACAGCAACCCCCTGGTTTCTGCCACCCAGCACAGACTCTGCACCCAGACTTCCACGTTTTCAGTCTGAGAAACCTGCGAGTACCTGTTTGTCTGTCGCTGTCCTTGCAGCCCTGGCTGGACTGTTTCTCACTGTTTCCCTTCCTGTCCTTGCTGCCTTTGTCCCACCATTACCAAAGCTCTGCTCTGCCCTCAGGTGAAACTGGAGTGACAGTGCTGGAAAGCTCATTCCTATCCACAGGGGCTTTAATCTGAGATCACACCATCCTTCTGTTTATTGACTGCTGCCAGGCAGGACTGAGTTCTGGAGAGACCACAGCTGACCCTCCTCCCAGCAGTGGCACGTTCAATCCAGCACAAAGCAGACCTCCCAAAAGGGAACTGACAAAATTCTTCCTGAATACAGAGAGTCAATCTGAGGGCATTCCCTAAGAATTAGAAGACGTTTTCCTAAAAGAAGAGTTCCATCACTTCTCACTGTGTCTTTTCCTCTTTTCACAGGTCTCCATACCTGACATCAGCAGATGTCCAACAGCAGCAGCTCCATCAGCCAGTTCCTCCTCCTGGACTTTGCACACACACGGGAGCTGCAGCTCCTGCACTTCTGCCTCTTCCTGGGCATCTACCTGGCTGCTCTCCTGGGCAATGGCCTCATCATCATCACCATAGCCTGTGACCACCACCTCCACACCCCCATGTACTTCTTCCTCCTCAGCCTCTCTGTTAATGACCTTGGCTTCATCTCCACCACTGTTCCCAAATCCCTGGCCAATTCCTTGTGGGACACCAGGGCCATTTCCTACACAGGGTGTGTGGCTCAACTCTTTTTCTTCCTATTTTTGATCTTCACAGAGTTCTGTCTTCTCACTGTCATGGCCTATGACCGCTACGTTGCCATCTGCCACCCCCTGCACTACGGGACCCTCCTGGGCAGCAGAGCTTGTGTCCACATGGCAGCAGCTGCCTGGGCCAGTGGGTTTCTCAATGCTGTGCTGCACACAGCCAATACATTTTCACTGCCACTCTGCCATGGCAATGCCCTTGACCAGTTCTTCTGTGAAATCCCCCAGATCCTCAAGCTCTCCTGCTCAGATGCCTACCTCAGGGAAATTGGACTCATTGTGGTCGGTGCCTGTTTAGATTTTGGGTGTTTTGTGTTCATTGTGGTGTCCTATGTGCAGATCTTCAGGGCTGTGCTGAGGATCCCCTCGCAGCAGGGACGGCACAAAGCCTTTTCCACCTGCATTCCTCACCTGGCCGTGGTCTCCCTGTTTCTCAGCACTGCCTTCTTTGCCTACCTGAAGCCCCCCTCCATCTCCTCCCTATTTCTGGACCTGGTATTGTCATTTCTTTACTCGGTTTTTCCACCAGCAGTGAACCCCCTCATCTACAGCATGAGGAACCAGGAGTTGAAGGATGCCATGTGGAAACTGAGCACTGGATGTTTCTAAGCAACAACAAACTGCTCATCTTCTTCTGCTTATCGCTGACCATGAGGACTGTGCTCTCTTTGCATCATGGCTGTCTGAAAAGTTGCACAAATTTTTCTTTCTTAAAATTTCTCCTGACATTTATTAAATATTTATAAGAACATTTTCATTGCCTGAATCACTTGACAACTTGTCTGAAATGGCAATGCTTTCCCACCATGACAGAACAGGAATTTCCTTGAAGTGTAACAAACATAAAGTCACAGAATCTTTTACAAAGTCCAACCACAGTCTAACCCTGCTTAGTCCACCTCCAGACTATGTCATCAAGCACAACATCTGAACACCTTTGTAATACTTCCAGGGATGGTTACTCCACCATGTCCCTGGGCAGCCTGTTCCAATAGCTGAATACCCTTTCCATAAAGAAATTCTTCCTGATGTCTAACCTAAATCTCCCCTAGTATCATTTCAAGCCATTCCCTGTCATCCTATGGCTTGTTACCTTAGATATGAGGCCAACCTGCACCTCTCTATATCCTTCTTGCAGGTACTTGTAGAGAGTGATAAGGTCTCCCTCAGCATTCTGAAGACTAAAATGCCCCAGTTCCCTCAGTTGATCCTCACAGGTCTTGTGCTGCAAACCTTTCACTGTCTACTCTGCCATTCTCTGGACACAATCCAGCATCTCAACGTCACCACATGTGATGTTCTGTCAGCTGGATTTAACTCCATTCACCAAAGCTGTTTGGGCCCAGCCTTCAGCCAGTTTCTAACCCAGCAAAGAGTATACCCATCTAATCCATGAACAGAGGCTTCAGCAGGGTGCCCTGGGGGAAACTGATGAAGGCTTCACTGAAGTCCAGGTAGATCACATCCACAGCCTTCCCCTCATCCACTAAGCAGGTCACCTTGTCATAGAAGATCAGCAGCTTGAAGCACAATCTGTCTTTCCTAAACCCATGCTGACTGGGCCTGATGGCCTGAGTGTGGTGCATGTGCTGCATGATGGTATGCAATATGATTTGTTCCAGCAGCTTCCCCAGCACCAAGGTCAGGCTGACAGGCTTGTAATTCCCCAGGACCTCCCTCTGTCCCTTCCTGTAGATGGGTGTCACATGTGCCAGCTTCCAGTCAGGTGGAACCACCCTGGTCAGCCAAGAGTACTGGTAATTAAGGGAAAGTGGCTTGGGGAGGAAATCCACCAGCTCCCTCAGTACCTTGGGGTGTTTCCCATCCAGATCCATCAACTCGCATGGATCTAAGTGGCTGAGCAGGTCAGTAACCAGTTGCCCATGGATGATGGGGACTTCAGTCCACTTCCCATCCCCATCTTTCCACTCAGGGTCTGGGTATCAGGAGACCAATGGTGTTACTACTAAGGACTTAGGCAAAGTACATCAGCCTTTTCTTCATCCTCCATCACAGTGGTTCCCCCTGATCCAGTGAAGGTGGGAGATTCTCCCTGGTAATCCTTTTGGTATTAAGTCTATAAATTCATTAATAACAAAAGGATTACCAGGGAGAATCTCCCACCGGTATTGTAGGTCGCAAACAAAAGTTGCAAGGGCTGAAAAAATTTCCTTTCTAGAAACCTCCCCAGGTAGCCCACTTGTAGCCCCAGTATCTTTGGGGGTCAGGGCTTTCCTAGCCAGGGGAACAGTCCTACGATTGCCCCACACAATTTTTGTGGCTCTACTAGGTTCCGCCTTTGAAAATTCTAAACATCAATAGCTCCCAAATACATCTGTGAAGGCTGAAAGATGTTCCTGGGCTGAAACCCTACCAGTTAGCCAACAATCAGCTCTTGTAAACTTTGGGCAAAGGGCATTCCTGGCTATGGGAATTGTCCTATAACACCAGACATCATTTTCCAGCTCTACCAGCGTCCACATTCAAAGATGCTAAATGCCCAGCAATAGTTCCACAACAAAAGGTTTGAGGGCTGAAATATCTTGGGAGTCTGAAAACTCCCCAGCATGCCCAAAGGCAGCCCCAGTAACCTTGAGGCTCAGAGCTTTTGTAGCTGAGGGAACGATCTTAATAGTGCCTGATGTCATTTTCAGTCTCTTCCAGCATCAAACTCAGACATCCCATTAGCAGCCCCAGTAATGTTGGAGCTGAGGACTGTCCTTGTCAAAGGGCACAGTCCTTACAAGTGCCTGACATAATCTGCCTGCTCCAGCAGCGTCAAGTTTCAAAAATGCAAACTGTCCAGCAAGAGCACCTAAACCTCCCCAGGTTGTGCACTGGGAGCACTGGTAAAGCTGACCCCCTTCACACGCTGCTTGGCCGTAGCAGGCAGCTGAGGAGAGAGATTTCATGGGTATTAAACTGGATCATGTTGAACTGCTGTTTGTTGTCAGAGAAATCTGTCTGTGCCTGTGAGCACAGATGATGGGAGGAAAAGTGTTGGGAGTCCCAGGAGGCCAGGGAGGGAACTGCTGGGCTTGGGGAAGGGCAAGGTTCTGCATGCAGGGTTGGGTCTAAGGAGACTGCTTTTTCTGCCGGTCCAGATCTCTTTAGGTGACCTCAGGCCCAGCCCCCATTGCAGCATGCTGCTGAACTTTCTTCCATGATCTGAGATATGACAGAAACATTTTTCCTACGGAAAAACCCTCCATTGTGACACTCCTTTGAAGTTTTCATCACTCAAATAAAACCTCTCCAATTAGTTGTACAAGGCTAATTTTTTGTTAAAGAAAATGACTTGAAGAGCCATGGTTGTAAGGGCTTTCTGGATGTTAATGAGCCCCATGGTGTGTTTTATTCTGAGTCCACAGACCTCAAGGTAGCAAGAGAAGAATGATGAAACCTCTCCAGATGTTTAGTCAGGAGTAATGCCCAAAGAACCTTGAAGCACTAACAGGCCCCACCGACAGTCACTACTGACAAAGCCTCCCCAGGGGCTCGTTAGAGCAGACAACTGGAGGCCATGAGGACAAACCCAGGCAAAGCACAGGCAGCTCTGATGCTGAGGACACCCTGGCTTGGTCTGATGAAGCAGAAATGCCAAGCACTGACCCTCAGCCCCTGGGCAGGGAGATCCTGACCCCCACCTGTGCCTCAGGGCTCTTCCTTGGGATGTGGGGAGTGTGACACCAAGGGAAGGACAGGGATGTGACTCATGGAGGCCTACTCTGGGGTGAGTGCAAGGGGAAAACAATGTTCTGTGGCCATGAGGACAATGTGTCTCCTCTGAAGCCTCTGTGGCAGGGACATCAGCCACAGCTAAGGGGACAAAGACCTCGTTACTATCAGGCCCTTTCATCCTGGCTGGCACCCTTGTCCCTCTACACCACTGCCCATCCCACACTGCCCCACACCTGTGCCTGTTTCCCTGTAGGCTGCAAGCACCCAGCACCCTTCCCAACCTTGATCTCACCCCATGATGTCCCTGCCTGTTCTGATGTCTCTCCATCCTCACCAGCTGCTCCCACAAGCACAAACCCACCAGCTCATCCACACTTCCTCTGACTGACTTTTCGCATCACAGCACTGTCCTCACAGTGACATTTCTTTATCCTCACGTCCACTCTGACCTTCAAAGCTGCAGTTTCAGTGGATTTGATACCCTATGTGCTTTCCACATACCACAGACAGGGCTTCCCTTAGCCTCCCCTCTCTCCGACCTAAAGAAGCAATGGTCACTCAACCTCTCCAAACAAGACCCCTAATCGTAACTTGGCATACTTTTACTGCCCTGTCGTGGTTTCACCCGGCTTAGGGCCAAGATCCACGCAGCTGCCTGCTCCTTAAAGGAAAAGAGCAGGTTAAAGGGAAGGGGGGGGGGGGGGGTGAGAAGTAAGGGAAGGGAAAAGGAATAGAAAGGGGCAAATAACCCCAAGATCAAGAAATTAAGAGGCCCGTGGGTTGGGATAAGGATAGTTTACTAAGATAACAGAAAGATACAATGTAACAATACTAACAGGACTTCAAAGCAAAAATATATGAAGCTGTTGATACACAATGCAGTTTCTCACCAAACCACACAACTCAGGCCGTGCCACCCAGAGCCGTCCCAGAACCCGACCGTCCCCCAAGAACCGCGCGTCCCGGAGCCGCCCTCGGCCTTCCTCCCCTCAGCCCCCGATATCCTGGGCAGGACGTAACTGGCGTGGAATACTCTCTTTGGTCAGCTCGGTCACCTGTCCTGGCTTCGCCCCTCCTTTCTCATGAAGAGCTGAGAAAGTCCTTGACTGTCTGACAGCAACTAGAAACATCAGGGTGTTATCAGCACTACTCCCATCTTACTCTCAAACACAGCATTCATCTGCTGTTACAAATGAAATGAACTCCATCCTGACCAAAACCAGGACATTATCCACCCCTTATTCCATACCATTTACGTCATGACCAAATCCAACCATTTCTTGTTTCAGACATATATATATGTATGTACACACGTATACGCACACATGTGCATACAGGTATTATTCCCTTAGTCTATGGACCATTCTTCTGAGTTTGTTGAGTGAATGAACATTTAGTCCATGATGATCTTCAGGCTTCATTCGTCGTAACAGTCTCTCGTGGTGTCAGTATGCGTCACTGGATCGTTGTATCTCGGGCTCTCAGTCGATACAGCTGACATGGTCCATGTTCATAGTCTGTGAATCAAAGATGTTCATTTTCAAAGGGAAGGAGGAAAAAGTTCTTGGAACACCAGGTCTTGGTCCCGTCATCGTGGCACTCTTCCTTCATTGACTTGTATGACTCCAGCTATAACTCCATTGGTACAACATACAACAACATACAGCAATAATAGCAATAATGAACGTACAGAGCAATTATTATAATACAATGTCTACCTTATTAATTGTATTGGCTATTCTCACCTAAAATCAAATCCCTCTGGGGTACACATCGAACTTCTCCATTCTTCTGCATTACCCACTATGTACAACCAGGTCCTTTGACTTTACTTTGTTTTATAGCAAAACCAGCTTCTAAAAGGATTTGAATTATCCTTTTTCCTTTCTCAAATACTTCCTCTGCTGTATTGCCCCATACTATGATGTCATCAATATACTGCAGGTGCTCTGGGGGCCTCACCCTTTTCCAGTGTAGTCTGAATTAGTCCATGGCAGATGGTGGGGCTGTGTTTCCACCCCTGGGGCAGACGATTCCACGTGTATTGGATGCCCCTCCAGGTGAAAGCAAACTGTGGCCTGCACTCTGGCGCCAGTGGTATTGAGAAGAAAGCATTTGCAATGTCAATTGTGGCATACCACTTGGCTGCCTTTGACTCCAGTTCATACTGCAGTTCCAGCATGTCCGGTACAGCAGCACTCATACCTGGAGTGACTTCATTTAGGCCACGATAATCCACTGTCAGCCTCCACTCTCCATCAGACTTCCGCACTGGCCATATGGGGCTGTTAAAGGGTGAGCGGGTTCGGCTGATCACTCCTTGATTCTCCAGTTGACGAATCAGCTTATGGATGGGGATCAGGGAATCCCGGTTAGTACGGTATTGTCTCCTGTGCACGGTCGTTGTAGCAATTGGCACTTGCTGTTCTTCGACCTTCAACAACCCCACAACAGAAGGATCCTCCGAGAGTCCAGGCAATGCACACAATTGTTCAATTTCTTCTGTCTCCAAAGCAGCTATTCCAAAAGCCCACCGGTACCCTTTTGGGTCTTTAAAATACCCTCTACGGAGATAATCTATACCTAAAATGCACGGAGCTTCTGGGCCAGTCACAATTGGGTGTTTCTCCCAGTCTTTCCCAGTTAAGCTCACTTCAGCCTCTAACACAGTCAATTGTTGGGATCCCCCATCACTCCAAAAATGCTGACAGGTTCAGTCCCAAGATGATTCGATGGCATTATCGTACACTGGGCACCAGTATCCACCAGAGCCTTGTACTCTTGTGGGTCTGACGTGCCAGGCCATTGGATCCACACAGTCCAATAAACACGGTTATCCCTCTCCTCCACCTGGCTGGAGGCAGGGCCCCTCTATTGTTGCTGACTGTGTTGGCTGTTCACTGGTGCAACGTTCTTCCTGGCAGAATCACGTTGTGCAATTCCTTTACCTCGCAGCTCATTTACTCGTGCTTGAAGGGCTGAGGTGGGCTGCATACCCCACTTACTCATGTCCTCACCATGGTCACGCAGGTAAAACCACAGCGTCTCTCGCGGTGTGTACCTACTGTCTCCTCCCTTCTGGGACGATGGACGCTTTCTCCCAGTAGCTGCAACATGGCTGCATACGGGTTGGGAGATGGACACATTTTCATCAAGTCGCTTGACCAGTTTCTCTACTGCTGCGATCACAGAGAGAGAAACATTGTCCTGATATCTCCGAAGGTGGCTGGACACCTCAGATACGGTTGGTGGATATGTATCACTCCAGTCCATTGTTGCCAATGAATTGGTGTGCCCTGCTGGTGCACTTCGTACCACCTTACGCCACATATCTGGGGTGCATAGGACGTCATCAGGATCAGAGGGAAGCTGTGGGTTGTCCAGATCATAATAAATTACCTCCCGTACAGCTAATTCTCTCAGGTGCTGGATAACTGCCTCTAGGTTGTTACACTTGGGTGTTTGACATGTGATGTATTCCTTTATGGGATACCTTTCCCTCACACTTGACAGTAGTCGCCTCCAGAGGCTGAGGATTTCAGGCTTTTCCCCAATTGCCTTATCAATGCCTCCTTCTCTAGCTAGGGATGCCAACTGCTTGGCCTCCCTGCCATCTAATTCCAGACTACTGGCCCCGTGATCCCAGCATCGGAGCAACCAAGTGATGATGTGCTCACCTGGGCGGCGGCTGAAATCTTTTCGAATTTCACGCAGCTCACTCAGGGACAGGGATCGTGTGACAACAACCTCATCCTGAGATGGTTGAGATGGAACAACCTTATCCCGGGATGGTTGAGATGGCTTTGCCTTATCCTGAGATGGTTTGGATGGCTTTGCCTTATCCTGAGATTCATCAGATGACCCAGCTTTATCCTGACCTTCATCAGGTGGCCCTGATTCAATTTCATCCTCATCCTCATCCTTCACTACAGGAACAACTTTCTTTGTGTATTTCCTCTTTCGTACGGGAGCAACCGACACTGATGTGGGTTGATTTTTTGTTTTACCGGCAGTATCTGCTGTAGGGGCAGCAGTAGCTGCAGCATCAGTTGGGCAGGTTGCAGTAGCCACAGTGCTAGTCACAGAAGTTACAGTGGCCTCAGTGTTAGTCCCAGTGGTTACAGTAGCTGCAGTTTCTGCTGGTCTGTTTTCCTTCCTTTCCCTCTGACAGTGCTGCCTGCTATCAAGCAGTGTTTGGTAAATAGTGGCCAGGGCCCAGCACAGTGCAGTAAGCTGTGCATCTCTGGGAAACTTGCGGCAATTTCTTTTCAGATATGCAGTCACTTTATCAGGGTCCTGTAACTGTTCAGGAGTGAAACTCCAAAACATCGGGCGTGAGAAAGTGCCTAGGTAGTTGCCCATACTCTGCCACGTCCCCTGCCACTCGTGATTATCTGGCCTCGCAGAACACTCTTGAGTGGTATTCATAAACCTTTGCTTAATATTTAACAAAAGCAGAACCATATTCACCAAACATAACAACAGCAAAATGCTAGTTTGAATATCCCAGGGATATTGGAAATCTTCAAAAACTGTTACCAGAGCTGTTGTATTTAGCCCAAAGGAAGAGAAAGCAGCGTGGATATTTCTCTCTGTACTCCCACGATACCAGCTGCCATTATTAATCCCTCCCTGTCCAAAGAGTGGACAGGGCAGCAAAATCTCATACAAGTACCAGAACAAGTCCACGACCATCGATATCACTGTATCATAAACTGTTTTCATAAAATACACCAAAATGAGGTACGGGAACGAAAACAGGAGCTGCAGTCCCAGGATGTTAAAGGATCCTGCTAGGATTGCATACAACAGACGGTGCTTTTGCTGCCACAGCTGTGAGCACAGCCTTGTAAGTAAATACCAGAGCATCGTGACCAGAGACTGCTTAAATCAAAGTGCTTATCACAACTTTGACTTAATTACAATCGGGTCAAGGTCAGATCTACTGTTATCCCAACCTTTCATGCCCCACGTTGGGCGCCAAAAAGACTGTCGTGGTTTCACCCGGCTGAGAGCCGAGATCCAGGCAGCTGACTGCTGCTTAAAGGAAAAGAGCAGGTTAAAGGGAAGGGGAGGGGGGAATGAGAAGTAAGGGAAGGGAAAAGGAAGAGAAAGGGGCAAATAACCCCAAGATCAAGAAATTAAGAGGCCCGTGGGTTGGGATAAGGATAGTTTACTAAGATAACAGAAAGACACAATATAACAATACTAACAGGACTTCAAAGCAAAATATATGAAGCTGCTGATACACAATGCAGTTTCTCACCAAACCCACAGCTCAGGCCGTGCCACCCAGAGCCGTCCCACAACCCGACCGGCCCCCAAGAACCGCGCGTCCCGGAGCCGCCCTCAGCCTTCCTCCCGTCAGCCCCCGATATCCTGGGCAGGACGTAACTGGCTGGAATACTCTCTTTGGTCAGTTGGGTCACCTGTCCTGGCTTCGCCTCTCCTTTCTCATGAAGAGCTGAGAAAGTCCTTGACTGTCTGACAGCAACTAGAAACATCAGGGTGTTATCAGCACTACTCCCATTTTACTCTCAAACACAGCATTCATCTGCTGTTACAAATGAAATTAACTCCATCCTGACCAAAACCAGGACATGGTCCATCAAGTACTCAGCTCTCAGTTCAGCCCTCTGCTGCTTGCTTTGAGCTTCAGAGAGTTGGAAAATGCCCTATCTCACAGAAGTCTGTTTAGTCCAAATTTCAGGGTGTTGATAAGTGATCTTTCTATATGTCTGAATAAAACTGTTCTTGGAAAGATCCTCCTCTGAAAGCTGACCCCCTTCACACACTGCTTGGCCATAGCAGGCAGCTGAGGAGAGAGATTTCATGTTTATTAAGAAGGCTGATGTTTAACTGCTGTTTGTTGTCAGAGAAATCTGTCTGCTCCCCATGGGCTCATTAGAGCAGACAACTGGAGGCCATGAGGACAAACACAGGCAACGCGCAGGCAGCTCTGATGCTGAGGACACCCTGGCTGGGTCTGATGAAGCAGCAATGCCAAGTGCTGACCCCCAGGCTTCTTGTGGTGGTTCAGTTCCAGACAGTGGCTGAGCACCACAAACCACTTGCTCACTCCCACAGCAGAGACAGACAGAGCCTCTGTGGTCTGAGATAAGAACAATTTACTGACAAGTGTCACTGTGAATGTAGAACAATAATGGCCAATTACACTCACAGCCAGTGCTAACACAGAGTACCTTACTGACCCAATGATTACAGAGAGCTGCCTGACAGCGAGGACTGAGGGATGGACCAACCCAATGCCCTGACTGTCCTGGAGGCAACAAGCCCCTGCCCTTCCCCAGCCAGTTGCTTTTATGGGGAAGTGGTGTTATGTGGTGTGGCAAACAGCCCAGGCTAACTCCTGTGCTGGCTTCTTGGTGAGATTAACCCTGCCCTGGCCACAGCCAGGGCATTATCCACCCCTTTTTCCACACCATCTACATCATGCCCAGATCTTACATTTTCAGAGTATTTGGGGAGGTTCATAACATCATTTATCTGTTATACAGAACCTCTGCCATGGACTGATTTTATACACCAAGAATTTAGCAGCTCTTCTCCCTTCGAATTGAATCCTCTTGGGGTACACGCTGGATTTCCCCGTCCTTTCGCATCACCCACCAAGTGCACCCAGGTCCCTGAGCAAAAGCAATCCCACAAAAGGCCTTTGCCTGAAGAAGGAACAACCCAGACTGTTTTCCCCCACAGATTTCACATGCACACTACAGGGACTTGTAGGGACTTTTGATCGGTCGGGCCCAGCTCCATTTGTAGATCCCCTGGAATTAAGTAGCCATGTGGCTTTGGCTAAATGCATCTCTCAGGTTTTTAGGGTTCCACCACCCATTGCTTTAAGAGTAGTTTTTAACAGCCCATTGTACCTCTCAATGTTCCCAGAGCCTGGTGCATGGGAGGGGATATGATTTACCCACTCAATGCCGTGTGCTTTGGCCCAGGTGTCTAGGAGATGATTCTGGAAATGGGTTCCACTGTCTGACTCGATTCTTTCTGGAGTGCCATGTCACCAGAGGATTTGCTTCTCAAGACCCAGGATGGTGTTCCGGGCGGTGGGACACAGGAGAAGTTTCTAGCCAGCCGCTGGTTGCTTCTCCCCCTGTGAGCACACACCGCTGGCCTTGGGGTGTCTGTGGGAGAGGGATGGAATCCATCTGCCAGGCCTCTCCATAGCTGTATTTCAGCCCTTGTCCTCCACACCACAGAGGCTTTAACCACTTGGCCTGCTTGGTCAAGGCACATGTTTCACAGTCATGGGTGACCTGTGAGACAGTGTCCATGGTCAAATCCACCAGTCAGTCATGGGCCCATCTGTATGTGGCATCTCTTCCTTGATGGCCTGAGGTGTCATGGGCCCAGCAAGCTATAATAATTTGCCCTTACGTTGCCAATCGAGGTCTATTTGAGCCACTTCAATCTCAGCAGCCTGATGGACCTGCTGGGTGTTTTGATGTTCTCAGGTTGCTCGGCTCTTGGCTACGTGGGCATCTCCACACCATCCTTTTACAGTCAGGTTCTCTAACTGGGCAGAGATGTCTTGCCACAATGGAGCAGCCCAGATGGGTTTGCCTCTGCGCTGCAAGTTGCTTTGTTTCCATCACTGTAACCACCCCCACAGGGCATTGGCCACCATCCAGGAGTCACTACAGAGGTACAATTTTGGCCACTTTTCTCGTTTGGCCATGTCTAAAGCCAGCTGGATGGCTTTAACCTCTGCAAAGTGGCTGGATTCACCTTCTCCTTTGGCAGCTTTTGCAACTTGTTGTGTGGGGCTCCATAGAGCCGCCTTCCATCTCCAATGTTTGCCAACAAGACGACAGGACCCATCACTGGACAGGGCATATTTTTTCTCATTTTCTGGCAGTTCATTATACAAAGGGGCCTCTTTGGCATGCATCACCTCCTCTGGTGATATCCCAAAATCTTTGCCTTCTGGCCAGTCTGTGCTCACTTCCAGGATCCCTGGATGATTGGAGTTTCTGATTTGAGCCCGCTGCATGATAAATGCGACCCTTTTGCTCCATGTGTGGGACCTTCCCTTTGAACATCCAGCCCAGCACCAGCAGTCGAGGTGCCAGGAGCAGCTGGGCTTCAGTTCCAATCACTTCTGAAGTGGCTTGAACCCCTTCATATGCTGACAGTGTTTCCTTTTCTGTCAGTGTATCATGGGCCTCGGATACTTTGCAGCCCTGAATCCAAACCCCAGCAGTCGGCCTCAAGTCTCCTCTAGTGCTTTCTGACAGAGACTCTAGGTAGGGCCATTCTCCCCAGCTGTGGTGTAGAGCAAGTTTTTGACACCTGGCCCTGTCCAGACAGGCCCAAGGGCTACTGCAGGGACTGTCTCCTGTTTGATCTGTTCCATGGTAGAGAGGGCTGACAATGAGACCGTAGCTGGGGATATGCATTTGCCACAAACCCACAGTGCTTGTGTGTCCTTTGTGTTGGTCAGAGGAGACATTGCCATTTCATTCCTAAAAACTGGATTTATTATTCCTAAAAACTGAGCAGGTCCCTTGACCTTACTTTGTTTGATGGCAAAACGAGCTTTTAGCAGAATCTGGATTATTTTCTTTCCTTTCTCAAAAACTTCATCTGCCCCGTGACCCCATACAATGATGTCATCAATGTACTGTAGGTGCTCTGGGGCGTCACCCTGCTCTAACATCAGTCCACGGCAGATGGTGGGGCTGCGTTTCCAGCCCTGGGGCAGTCGATTCCAGGTGTACTGGATTCCCTTCCAAGAGAAAGCAAACTGTGGCCTGCACTCCACTGCTGAAGGAATCGAGCAAAAAGCATTTGCAATGTCGATCGTGCCGTCCCACTTGGCTGCTTTTGACTCCAGTTCATACTGGAGTTCTAGCATATCTGGCACTGCAGCACTCACAGGTGGCGTGACTCCATTCAGGTCAAGATAGCCCACTGTCAGCCTCCACTCTCCATTGGACTTCTTCACTGGCCACATTGGACTGTTGAAGTGTGAGCAGGTTCTACCAATCACTCCCTGACTCTCCAGTTATGAGTTAGCCCAGCCTAACTCAGCCCACCAGTGCTGGCTGCTTGGGGAGGTTAACTCTGGACTGGCCTTAACAAGGGCACAGGCCCTGAGGCAGCTGGTGTTTGCTCTGTGGGACCTGCAGAGAGCTTCTGGGTGCTCCTTGCAGCAGACACCCCTGCAGCCCCCCCACTCTCTGCCAGTACCCAGCTACACAAAGCTGCGACAGGCTCTGAGCCCCAAGCCCAGCTTGGAGCCCCGACATTCAGGACTCCAGTCTCACCTCCGAGCCCCAGGAGTGGCCCCATGAGCTGGATTTCAAGCCCCAGACATGCCAGATTTGGGCTCCGCTCCAAACCTGCACACTGAGGGCTGGTCTCTGGCTCCCATGGGGGTGCCCCAACCCTGTGGGCCTGACCCCAGCCCCACTGCACACAGCCGCTGTACCTTTGCAGTGACTGGCTTGCAGTTATCTCACTTGATCTATATTCCTACTCTACGGAAATCGTTGGTTCACTTCACTGACTTCTTGGACTACAAAGAGGGGAGGGTTACTGTTAGCATAGGGATGCTATTTCCTGGAAGTCATTATCATGTCCCCAGCCCACGCGGAGTGATGCTGAGCGGGTTCCTCTGGTGGCCGTCGATACTCTTCCTCACTGTGTCCCAGGACTGAACCCCATTCCTGCGCGTGCTCATCTCATCTTCGGCTGATCTTTCCTAACCCTTTCCTCACTGCCCTGTTCTCCTGATTCTGAACAATTGCTGCCAACCAGATAGTCTCCACACTGTGCATCTCTTCAAGGCTGTAAATAGCGATGGAGTGTTTTTGTGCTGCTTCTGTCTATGTGCCATTATCTCCAGCAGTCTCTAGACATTTTTTAATCCTCATGGGGGGTTTTCTGTAGAAGTGAAGGAGCAATAACTTTGAACATCTAGTGCACATTTATTCTCTGTGTTATAAAACAGGACTCCTATGAATGGCACGTATTAACTGGGCGGTGTAAATACGGATTTGCTGCAATTTGATCATTCTCTGGCTTTCTGTATTTTCTGTCATACCCAACAAAGTAAGATAGAAATTGCAGCCAAGTGTTGGATGGCTTTACATTAGCCAAGGCTATTCATAGTGATCCTGCTTCCTGCTTCTCTCCCTGTCAGAAAAGTGATGCTTGAACCTTGCCACCACAGTCTCTGTTTCCAGTGACTTGAAGTACAGTGTGACCTAAACCAGGACATGGGGAGAGCTGTGCACCTCTTCAAGGCTGGAAATAGTAATCACTGGCAACTGGCAGCCTTGAAGAGATGCAGAGCTTGTAACAGTGCCTGCGTGGCTGAAACCGGGCTGCCAGGCAGCACCCACACTGACATGGCTGCCAGACAGCACCCACACTGACATGGCTGCCAGACCCCCTGTCTCGGGCTGTGCTGCTGCTCCTCGGGCTCTCACAGCTCCGCTCCCACCAGCACAAGGTGTCTCCTTTCCCGGGCGGCTGTTCCATTCCCCACAGGAGGGGGGAGTTTCTCACCCTCCAGCCTCTCCCCACCCCCGGCACCCCCTCTCCCTGCAGCTCCGCTCCCCGGCCCAGCCGGGGCTTTTGGTATCTGCCACAGCCTGGGCAGCAAGTCCCTGCCGGAGCCATCTGGGCCTCGTGTGGAGTCGGCAGCCCCAGAGCTTCAGGCCCTCAGTCCCTGGTAAGTTCACCCCTCTTTTCCACCCCCTTTTCTTTGTGATGGCAAATTTTTGTGCAAATTTCATGCTGCAACGGAGAGAGACGAGACACAGCTTGATGCAAGCAAGAGTTCATGGCCTAAAGGCTCCATCCCATTATCTGTGAACCTGGCAGTGCTTGAGGCTTTGATTCTCAAACAGCATGCCTCAACTCACAATACTTTTACCTAACAATCCTCTTACCTCACAATCCCTTTACCTCACAATCCCCTTTCCTCACAAACTATCTGTAAATCAATTCTGTGAATTCATAATCCCCTTACCACAAAATCATCATAGCTCACAATCCCCCTACCTGACAATCCCTTTACATAACAATCCCCTTACCTCACAATCCCCCTACCTCATATTCCCTTGCCCTCACAATCCCATTGCCTCACAATCCCCTCAACTCCCAATCCCCTTACCTCACAACCCCCTCACCTGACAATCCCTTTACCTCACAATCCACTTAACTCACAAACCTCTTGCCTGACAATCCCTTTACCTCACAAACCCCTTGCCTCGCAATACCCTCACCTCACAATCCCCTTACCTCACAATCCCTTTACCTCACAGTCCCCTTACCTTACAATACCTTTACCTCACAATCCCCTTATTTCACAATCTATCTGTCAATCCTTTGACTTCATAATCTGTTTGTCTCACAATTATCATACCTCACAATCTCCTTACCTCACAATCCCTTTACCTCACTGTCCCCTCAACTCACAATCCCTTTACCTCACAATCCTGTTGCCTTTGTTTAGGCACGGCGACCTGGTTCAGGAACGGCAACGGCGCCACACTCTGGCAGCTCGGGCCATCAGCTCACAGACACCAATGTGGTGGACGGCAAATGGTGTTTATTAGCGAGGGGCACGGGGCTTTAAACCCCAGGGCTGTGATGCCACTCCCATCCTCTCACCTTACTGGCTACTTGCTATTGGTTACCTGTGGAGGGGAGGGGTCCTACCTTTCTGTACAGCGCGACATCTTCCGACCGCAAAGGCCTATCTATCGACATTTCCCTGTCCCCAAGCCCATTTTTAGAAAATGAAATTGGACTTTTCTGGGGGATTATTTTCAGTCAAATTAAAATGTTTGTTGATGCTGAAAATATAAGTTAGTTAGGACTGTGAAAGAAATGGACTTGTGCTGTATCCTGTGTTAGCTGACATCATCACATTAGTAAAACTCTTTCTAGAAGACAGTGTCTGCTTAAAAGTCCCCCTGCAACTGTACAGAAGTTGAGAGGCAAGAGTAAACTGATGATAGTGGCTGCACACTAACAAGCTTCCAGGGCAAAGTCACTGAGTGTGGAGGCCCATGGCAGGAAGGAAGATTCCTGGAGGTTTAGTAGAGGCTGCTCAGGGCTGTGGGTGATGAAACTCATTCAGAACATTGACACGTGCCTCTCTGAATGCTGATTGGAGCAGGAAATCAGGGAGCAATTTCAGGATGACAAAGTGAGAAGATACAGACGTGCTGTGTCATGGAGCCACTTGCATGTGTCCTGTCACACCACAGGGCCCAGTGGTCCTCCAATGCCCAGTGAAATGGGGAGGCTTTTGGTCACCAGCTGAAGTTAGTCTCTGGTCACCGTGAGGGTGGAAGCTTGCAGAGTGCCTACACACCCTGTCTCTTCAACCTGGCACTGCCCAGAGCACCCTCCACCTTTTCCTGTGTCCTAATCCTGGAGCACTCACCTATCACCCTACTCTAAATGCCAACACCATAGTTGAAACCCTCACCAGATGCCTGAAGCTTAACCCATCCCTAATGCTGAAGCCACCCTCCCCACATCTTCAACCCTTCTCCAAAATGGTTCCTAAAGAGCTACAATGAGGGCAGGGATTGTGAAGGAAAGGCCAGGGAGATGAGGTCTGGGGCAAGAGGAAGAAGGTGGCATTGCTGGTGATGATACTTCTGCTGGAGGAAGCTGGTTGGTGAGGAGCAACATTGTGAAGTGCTTGAGATGCCTGAGAGCTTCATCCAAGAGGGAAGGGACCGTGGGGAAGGACAAGGAAGCAGACCATGAAAGGGACAGCACTTGATCCCTACTCTTGACATGCCAGCCTTGATCTTGGCCCTTCCTTCTAGCCCTAACCCAATCCCCTAAGCCACAAAGCTGAGCAGCCCTGAAATCACTTTCAAGAAGCACTAAGCAGAAACACAAATCCTCACCCTGAGCCTCACCCAAACTGTAAAGGGGGATCCCTGACCCTTAGCCCTGTGAGGTCATTGAACCCTTGGAGGAGAAAGGTGAGGTGGCATCTATCTTTGAAGGGCTTGTAGGACACAAGGGGAGTGGTGGGTGGGGAAGGGACTTGTATTTCATCTGTGCCTCAGAATCTGAATAGTGACAGCCTGATTGCAGAAAGCTCATGTCTTGGGTTGTGACATTGCTTCTTCCTGACATCTCACAGGATGGGTCACTCTTGCAGGTTCTCCTCCTGCTGGTGGATTTCAACCACCTTGTAAAAGGAGAGTGGGGACTGGTAGCAATCCAGGAGTATCCTGGGTTTCATCAAAGATGACTCCTGAGGTAACAGACCTACCAGAGAGTAGATTTATTGGTTACCAGTAGGACCCCCAAGGAAACTGCCCTCAGCACCAAAGAGGCAGAGAAGAGCTGGCAGATGTTTTAAGATGCTGTTGTGGTTTTACCCCAGCTGAGGGCCAAGATCCACGTAGCTGCCTGCTCCTTAAAGGAAAAGAGCAGGGAAAGAGGGAAGAGGGGGTGGGGGCGTGGGTGTGTGTGAGAGGCAGGGGAAGGGAAAAGGAAGGGGCAAATAACCCCAAAACCAAGAAACTAAGAGGCCCGTGGGTTGGGATAAGGATAGTTTACTAAGATAGCAGAAAGATAAAATATAACAATGCTGACAGGACTTTAGAGCAAAAATATATGAAGCTGTTGATACACAATGCAGTTTCTCACTGAACCCACAGCTCAGGCCGTGCCACCCAGAGCCGTCCCAGAACCCGACCGTCCCACAAGAACCGCGCGTCCCGGAGCCACCCCAGGCCTTCCTCCTGTCAGCCCCCGATATCCTGGGCAGGATGTAATTGGCCTGGAATACTCTCTTTGGTCAGCTCGGTCACCTGTCCTGGCTTTGCCCCTCCTTTCCCATGAATAGAGAAATACGAAGAGCTGAGAAAGTCCTTGACTGTCTGACAGCAACTAAAACCATCAGGGTGTTACCAGCACTGCTTTCATTTTAACTCTCAAACACAGCATTCCGTCCGCTGCTACAAAAGAAGTTAACTCCATCCTGACCAAAACCAGGACAGCTATATAACACTGTGCCACTCACTAATAAACGCCATTTGCCGTCCACCACATTGGTGTCTGTGAGCTGATGGACCGTGAGGCCAGAGTGTGGCGTCGTTGCCGTTCCTGAACTGGGTTGCCACGCCACAAAAGGCAACAGGAGGCTCAAGGTCAGTCTCTGGGGTTTTGGAGTCGGGGCTACAGAGGATCCAGACACTCTAACAGAAAGGTAAATACTGGCAGCACATGAAGGGGTTTGAGCCGCTTCAGAAGTGATTGGGACTGAAGCCCAGCTCCTCCTGGCACCCAACTGCCAGTGCTGGGCTGGATGTTCAAAGGGAAAGCCCCTCCTACACAGCATGCCACTCATGCTACGTGGAGCAAGTGGGTCACACTTATCACACATCGGGATTGAATAAGAAACCCCAATCACCCAGGAACCCTGGAAGTGATCCCAGACTGGCCAGAGGGAAAGATTTTGGAGTATTACCAGAGGAACAGGTGACACGTGCTGAAGAGGCTTCAGTGTACACTGAACTTGCAGAAAATGAGAAGAAAAATGCCCTGTTCACCAATGGGTCCTGTCACATTTCTGGTAAACATCAGAGGTGGAAGGCTGCTGTATGGAGTCCTACACAACCAGTTGCAGAAGCTGCCTATGGAGAAGGGAAATCCTGTCAGTTTGCAGAGGTGAAAGCCATCCAGCTGGCTTTAGACATTGTCAAAGGAGAAAAAAGGCCAAATATTACATATTTCTCTATACTATTTCCTGGATGGTGGTCCAGGGTAGATGGTCTAAATAATAAATGATGTTATGAACCTCCCCAGTACTCTGAAAACGTAAGATCTGGGCATGGTGTAGATGGTGTGGAAACAGGAGTGGATAATGTCCTGGTTGTGGCCAGGCCAGGCTCACCTCCCCAAGCAGCCAGCACAGCTGTGCTGAGTTTGCCTGGGCTGTTTTCCACACCACCTGACATCACTTCCCCATCAAAGGGGCTGGCTGAGGAGGGGTGGTCATGGCATGCTACAGCACTCTGTTATTGTTGGGTTTGTAATGTACTCTCTGTGCTATACATGGGTGTGAGTGCAATTGGGGCTGTTATTGTTCCCCTTTTTTATGGTTCTTTTGTCAGTAAACTGTCCTTATCCCAACCCACAGAGGCTCTGTCTGTTTTCAGGGAGACCTTATGCAAAGAGAGCACAGGTCTGGGTCACACAAGTTCAGGAGAAGCTGCATTAGGAATGGGATTATAGATTACACAGACTAGAAGGAAAAATACTTCCACAACATGGTGCAGTTTATTGCTGCTTAGAAACACCAGACACACTAGTAATCAGTTTCCACAAAGTATCTTTGAGCTCCTGGTTCCTCATGCTGTAGATGAGGGGGTTCACTGCTGGTGGAACCACCGAGTAAAGAAATGCCACTACCATATCCAGCACAAGGGAGGAGATGGAGGGGGGCTTCAGGTAGGCAAATAGGACACTGATGACAAACAGGGAGACCACGGCCAGGTGAGGAATGCAGGTGGAAAAGGCTTTGTGCCGTCCCTGCTGCGAGGGGATCCTCAGCACAGCCCTGAAGATCTGCACATAGGACACCACAATGAACACAAAACACCCAAAACCTGAACAGACACTGACCACAATGAGTCCAATTTCCCTGAGGTAGGCATCTGAGCAGGAGAGCTTGAGGATCTGGGGGATTTCACAGAAGAACTGGTCAATGACATTGCCCTTGCAGAGTGGGAGTGAAAATGTATTGGCTGTGTGCAGCAGAGAATAGAGAAACCCACTGGCCCAGGCAGTTGCTGCCATGTGGACACAAGCTCTGCTGCCCAGGAGGGTCCCGTAGTGCAGGGGCTGGCAGATGGCAACGTAGCGGTCATAGGCCATGACAGTGAGAATATAGTACTCTGTGACAATCAAAAATAAAAAGAAAAAGAGTTGAGCCACACATCCTGTGTAGGAAATGGCCCTGGTGTCCCAAAAGGCATTGGCCATGGATTTGGGAATTGTGGTGGAGATGCAGCCAAGGTCAGTAACAGCGAGGTTGAGGAGGAAGAAGTACATGGGGGTGTGGAGGTGGTGGTCACAGGATATGGTGATGATGATGAGGCCATTTCCCAGGAGAGCAGCCAGGTAGATGCCCAGGAAGAGGCAGAAGTGCAGGAGCTGCAGCTCCTGTGTGTCTGCAAAGGCCAGGAGGAGGAACTGGCTGATGGAGCTGCTGTTGGACATCTGCTGCCATCAACCGTGGAGAGCTGTCAAAGGAGGAAAAAGGATAATTTACTGATCTCGTCCTTGAGGAAAGCCTCTTTCAATTCACATTGACTCTCTGTATTAAGGAGGACTTCTGACAGGTCCCTTTTTTGGAGGTCTTTTTTGTGCTGGACTGAGTGTTCCACTGCTGGGAGGAGGGTTGGCTGTGGGCTGTGGAGAACTCAGTCCTGCCTTGCAGCAGTCAGTAAATAGAAGGATGGTGTGATCTCAGACTAAATGCCCTGTGGATAGGAATGAGCTTTTCAGCACTGTCAATCCAATTTCACCTGAGGGCAGAGCAGAGCTTTGGAGCTTTGGTTTTCTCCTGCCTGTACCTGAGGAGTGTTTCTCCTGTGAGAACTCCCTGACATTGCTGCTGCAGTGCCAGTGAAACCTTCCCCTGGGTGCAGAGTGGGGAGAGCTGCTCTGTCCATCAGCCCTGCTCTCAGCTGCCCTGTGCTGGACACTCTGTGATCACACCCTGCTGTTCCCCGCAGAAGAAACTGGACCCCACAGAGACCTGAGGAATCCAGTCTCGCAGGGCAGAGCTCCAAAGCCATCCTACAGTCTCATCCTACAAAGGAGTATCTCAGCTCCCCACTCCCAACCAGGGACACACAGGGTTCAGTGCAGCTGCCCACACACAGGTGATGAGTGGCATTGCCACGGCCTCTGTGCCGAGATGTCTCCTGCATGGGGCTCCTCTCTGGGGCACAAGAGTCCCTGGGAGAGCGGTGCCATTGTGGGAGGCAGCCTGCAGCCCAGCAGGAACTGCCTGGAAAACATCAGTCCTACAGATGGGGGTACTGAAGTGAGGGTCAGCTCAGTGCCAGCCCCACCAATGGACGTGCTAAAAGCCCCAGGAAACGGTGGGAGAAAGGCAACAAGGACAGGAGGAGAAACAGTGAGAAACATTCCCCAGGAGGCTAGAAGGACAGGCACTCAGAGGTTTCTTCTCTCTGGGACAAGGGCCCTGCACCATATTTCCATTCGTCACACTTTACATCCACCGTTTCTTTCCACAGTGCAAATGCAGCCATGCCCAGGAGAAGACAGCTGTCCTGCCCTGTTCCTCGGATGGGGCAGAAGGGCATCCTTTCCATGCAGCACCTTCTGGTCCCAGAGAGAACCTGTCCTCCTGAAAGACCCCACACACTGTCCCATGTCCCAGCTTTAGAAGATCCCTCCAGGAACAGAACCTGCATTGCCCTGCACCCACAGACATACCAGGCAGAGGCTGTGGAGATTTCTCCTCCAGTGAGCTCTCAGCATCCGTCAGCTGTCTCAGCCTGACAGGTCTCCCCTCGGTGCCTACAGGCAGTGTCCCCAGCCCTGTGTGCTTGGCAGAGGAGCTGCTCCTGGGCAGAGCTGTCTCTCTGCAGTGCTGCTGGGTTGCCATGAGCTCCCCCCATCCCAGGAGCCTGTCCCAGCTCAGCAGGAGAAGACCAGTTCTTCTAGGCTCCCTCCTGATGCCTCAGGCCTCATGGGGATTGTTTCATGATCTCATCTCTGACATTCTCAGGATCTTCCTGCCCAGGGGCTGGGGGTCAGCACTTGGCATTGCTGCTTCATCAGACCAAACCAGGGTGTCCTCAGCATCAGAGCTGCCTGTGCTTTGCCTGTGTTTATCCTCATGGCCTCCAGCTGTCTGCTCTAACGAGCTCATGGGGAGGCTTTGTCAGTAATGGCTCCCAGTGGGGCCTGTTAGTGCTTCAAGGTACATTGGGCATTACTGCTGACTTGAACTTCTGGAGAGGTTTCTTCACGCTCCTCTTTGTAGCAGAACTCTCTGGACTCACCAGAGACACCATAAGACTCATTAATATCCAGAAAGTGCCGCGACGGAGAGAGATGGGACACAGCTTGATGCCAGCAAGAGTCTATTTATTGCAAAGAATCATTCCTTTTTATATGCTCTGCAGAGGGCTGCTTTCTTTCAAACATACCCTGTTCCTGGGCTACATCTGATTGGTCAACATTTTGCTGCAACAGCAGCATCTCTATCTTGTCATGCTAATAGAACTTCTAAAACCTCGTCAGACAGCAGATACACCTTAACAATAGAGGACACTTTTTCCTGGAGCCTGTCCCAGCAGGGGGCCGGCAACGATGCTGCCACCTTGTTTAGTTTCCCCGAGGTTCATGGCCTAAAGGCTCCATCCCGTTATCTGTTAACCTGGCAGTGCTTGAGGCTTTGTTTCTCAAGCTGCATGCCACACAATTTCATTTATAGACCAACCAGAGGCGATGCACTTCTGGACCTGGTGCTCACCAATGTGGGGGAGATCATTAAAGGTCTTAAGGTTGGAGACAGTCTGGGCTGCAGTGTCCATGCCCTAGTTGAGTTTGTAATCTCAAGGAATGTGGGCCTGGTGAAAAGTGGGACCAGGACACTGAACTTCAAGAGAGCAAACTTGAGACTGTTTAAGGACTTGTTGGCCAAGATCTCCTGGGAGGTGGTCCTTAGAGACAGAAATGTTGAGGACAGCTGGCTACTCTTTAAGGATGCCTTTCTGAGAGCTCAAGGGCTCTTTGTCCCTCTGAATAAGAAAGTGAGCAGGAGGGGCAGGAGGCCAGCATGGCTAAGCAAGGACCTGCTGGTCAAACTGAGGGAAAAGAAAGGCAAATACAAGCTCTGGAAGCAAGGGTGTGTAGCCTGGAGAGAATACAGGGATGCTGTTCGGACTTGCAGAGATGGCATCAGGAAAGCCAAGGCGCAGATGGAACTGAACTTGGCAAGGGATGTTCAAAACAAGAAGGGATTTGACAGGTACATTGGCCAGAAGAGACAGGCCAAAGAGAACGTACCCCCCTTGGTAAATGAGACAGGAGAATTGGCTGCAACAGATGAGGAGAAGGCTGAAGTACTGAATGAGTTCTTTGCCTTGGTCTTCTCTGGCAGCCAGGATTCTCATCATTCTCAAATCCCAGAACCTTGCATCCCTAAAACTCTAGGTGGGAAATGGGGGAGTAAATCCCCCCCCACTGTAAGAGCAGAGCAAGTCCAAGACCGCCTCATGAGACTGAATGTCTACAAGTCTACGGAGCCGGATGACATGCATCCCAGGGGCCTGAAGGAGCTGCTGATGTGGTTGCCGAGCTGCTCGCCATCATATTTGAAAAGTCGTGGCTGTCAGGATTGGTCCCTGGGGACTGGAAAAAAGGTCATGTCACTCCCATTTATAAGAAAGGGAACAAGGAAGACCCAGGGAATTACAGGCCGGTGAGCCTCACCTCTGTGCCTGGGAAGATCATGGAACAGATCCTCCTGGACGACATGTTGGAGCACATGAGGGAAGAGCATGTGATCTGGGACAGCCAGCACGGCTTCACCAAGGGAAAGTTGTGCCTCACCAATCTGGTGACTTTGATGGAGTGACAGCATCGGGGGATAAAGGGAAGGAACCGATGTCATCTACTTGGACTTGTGCAAGGCCTTTGACACAGTCCCCCACCACATCCTTATCTCTAAATTGGAGAGATGTGGATTTGATGGGTGGACCATCCAGTGGATAAGAAACTGGTTAACAGACCGTAGCCAAAGGGTGGTGGTTAATGGGTCTGTGTCCAGGTGGAGGCCGGTGACAAGCGGTGTCCCCCAGGGTCTGTCTTGGGACCGGTGCTCTTTAACATCTTTATCAGTGACATGGGTGATGGAATTGAGTGCACCCTCAGCAAGTTTGCGGATGACACCAAGCTGAGTGGTGTGGTCGACACCCCAGAAGGAAAGGAGCCATCCAGAGGGATCTTGACAGGCTGGAAAGATGGGCCCAGGTGAACCTAATGAGGTTCAACACTGCCAAGTGTCAGGTGTTGCACTTGTGCTGGAAGAATCCCAGACATGGATACAGACTGAGAGAAGAGCTCCTGGAGAGCAGCCCTGCTGAGAAGGACCTGGGGATTCTGGTGGATGAGAAACTTCACATGAGCCAGCAGTGGCTCTTGCAGCTCACAAGGCCAATGGTATCCTGGGCTCCATCAGCAGAGGGGTGGCAGCAGGGACAGGGAGGTGATTGTCCCTCTCTACTCTGCCCTCGTGGGGCCCCATCTGGAGTACTGTGTCCAGATCTGGGGCCCCCAATACAAGAAAGATGTGGAACTGTTGGAGAGGGTTCAGAGGAGCCACAAAGATGATGATTAGAGGGCTAGAGCACCTCTCCTGCGAGGAGAGCTGGACTTGTTCAGCCTGGAGAAGAGAAGGCTGCTGGGGGACCTCATTGCAGCCTTCCAGTCCCTGAAGGGAACATACAAACAGGAGGGAAATAAACTTTTTAAAAGGGTAGAGACTGGCAGTACAAGGGGGAATGGATTAAAGCTAAAGGAAGGAAGGTTTACATTAGATATTAGGGGGAAGTTTTTTACAGAGAGAGTGGTGAGGGACCTGAGAGACAGGTTACCTCACACCCTGTGATAAAATTAGCACAAGAAATACCTTTTGGCCAGAAGCTACTCAGCCAATCTGAACCCCTGCCTGGTCCAACAGTGTTGACAGATGGATCAGGAAAAACTGGAAAGGCTGCAGTAGTCTGGCAAGAGAACGGACAGTGGGAATCTGAAATAGCACTGCAAGAAGGATCTCCCCAAGGGGTAGAATTGTCTGCTATGGTTTTAGCCTTTGAACGGTTTCCAGGCCCTGTAAATATCATTACAGACTCAGCCTATGTAGCAAATTTAGTGAAACGGCTGGATAAGGTGTTCTTACTGCCTTGGACAATCGACTACTGCTTGCAGTGCTGCTTGCTGTGTGGAAGCTGATACAGCAAGACAAGGACTGTATTTTGTCAGGCACATCTGCAGTCAGACAGATTTACCAGGGTTGAAGGAAATGCCCAGGCAGACACACTGGTTTCTGCTCTTGCCCTAGGGCCTGTCCCTAACATTTTCCAACAACCTAACCTTTCTCATCAGTTTTTTCACCAAGGTTTTTTAGCCTTGAGGGAACAGTTTGGATTATCACATTCAGAAGCATGCTGCATTGTGGCTGCCTGTCCAGAATGTCAAGGGAATCACATACCAGTGTTCTGTGGTACCAACCCCTGCAGACTGCAAGCGTTGCAGCTTTGGCAACCAGATGTTACACCTGTTAATGAATGTGGGCACTTGAAATGTGTGGATGTAACTGTGGATACGGACTCTCATGCACTGGTAGCTACAGCCCACACAGGGGAAACTGGAAAGGATGTTATGTGACACTGAATGGTGTGTTGTGTCCGTCTCTACAATGACAGGGCCAGTTAATGCTTCAAGGTACTTTGGGCATTACTCCTGACTTGGACTTCTTGAGAGGTTTCTTCACTCTCCTCTTGGTATCTTGAGGTATTTGGACTCAGAAGAAAATGCACTGTCGGGATCATTAACATTCAGAAAGCCATTACAAACATGTCTCTCCACGTAATTGTCTTTAAAAAAAATGAGACTTGTTTAATTAATTAGAGAGGTTTTATTTGAGTGATGAAAATTTCAAAGGAATTTCACAATGCAGGATTTTTCATAGGAAAAAATGTTTCTGTCACATCTCAGATCATGGAAGAAGGTTCAGCAGCATGCTGCAATGGGGGCTGGGGCAGAGGTCTCCTAAGGAGATCTGGACAGGCAGGAAAAGCAGTGTCTTGAGGTAAAACCCTTGTTGGTGAACCTTGCGCTCCCCAAGCCCAGCAGTTCCCTCACCGGCATCCTGGGACTCCCAACACTTCTCATCTTCGCTCCCAGGCAGAGACAGATTTCTCTGGCAACAAACAGCAGTTAAACATGACACAGTTTAATAACCATGAAATCTCTCTCCTCAGCTGCTGCTACGGCCAAGCAGCGTGTGAAGGGGGTCAGCTTTCAGAGGAGATTCTCTCCCAGAACAGATTTAATCAGGTACATAGAAAGGTCACTTATCAACACACTGACCTGCTGACAGAACAGTTCATCAGACTTCTGAAAGATGGGATGTTTTCCAACACTCTGAAGCTCAAAGGAGGAACCAGAGACCTGAACAGCATCTGAATGACCAAAGAGGAAGGGGATGTTGAAACCTGTGAGCAGAGTGAAGTGCAGGCATCCAACCATTCTTCTGAAAAGATGTCTTTAGCCATGGCTGTATCATCATAATAGGTGGAGACACCTGAATGATGAGGGAGATGAAAGAGACAAACTGGCAGTATGCATGAACAGGGGAAGGTGAGTATTTCTTCTACTGCCATCGGTAGCAATCCTGGAAATTCCTGTTATGACATGGTGGGAAATTTCAGAGAGGTGATTCAGCTGATGAAAATGTGCTTGTAAAATTTTTATACACATAAGGGGGAAAAAAAAAAGAAGGGAAAATCATTTCGCTTTGAAGACAGGCGTGATGCAAAGAGAGCACAGCTCATCATTAAGCAGTGTCTGCATCACACAGGACTGGGAGATGCTGCATGAGGAATGGGATGTACATACGCTGAGTTACTGCAGCTTAAAAAAAAAAAGGAGGAACCCCTCCCCCCGCAAAAATAAACACTCTAGTAAAGGCAGACTGAGCATAACAGGAGTTACATGACCAGTGACATACACAAGAAGATGAGCAGTTTATTGCTGCTTAGAAACATCCAGTCATCAGTTTCCACATGGCATCCTTGAGCTCCTGGTTCTTCATGCTGTAGATGAGGGGGTTCACTGCTGGTGGAAACACTGAGTAAAGAAATGCCAATACCAGGTCCAGAAGTAGGGAGGAGATGGAGGGAGGCTTCAGGTAGGCAAACACGGAAGTGATGAGAATCAGGGAAGTCACGGCCATGTGAGGGATGCAGGTGGAAAAGGCTTTGTGCCGTCCCTGCTGTAAGGGGATCCTCAGCACAGCCCTGAAGATCTGCACATAGGACACCACAATGAACACAAAACACCCAAAAGCTAAACAGACACTGACCATAATGAGTCCAATTTCCCTGAGGTAGGCATGTGAGCAGGAGAGCTTGAGGATCTGGGGGATTTCACAGAAGAACTGGTCAACAGCATTGCCATGGCAGAGGGGCAGTGAAAATGTATTGGCTGTGTGCAGCACAGCATTGAGAAACCCACTGGCCCAGGCAGTTTCTGCCATGTGGACACAAGCTCTGCTGCCCAGGAGGGTCCCGTAGTGCAGGGGGTGGCAGATGGCAACGTAGCGGTCATAGGCCATGACAGTGAGAACAGAGGCCTCTGTGGACATCAAATTTAAAAAGAAAAATATTTGAGCCACACATCCTGTGTAGGAAATGTCCCTGGTATCCCACAAGGAATTGGCTATGGATTTGGGAACAGTGGTAGAGATGTAGCCAATGTCAATAATAGAGAGGTTGAGGAGGAAGAAGTACATTGGGGTGTGGAGGTGGTGGTCACAGGCTATGGTGATGATGATGAGGCCATTACCCAGGAGAGCAGTCAGGTAGATGCCCAGGAAGAGCCAGAAGTGCAGGAGCTGCAGCTCCCGTGTGTGTGCAAAGGGCAGGAGGAGGAAGTGGCTGATGGAGCTGCTGCTGTTGGACATCTGCTGCCGTTAAGTATGGAGACCTGTCAGGGGAGGAAAATACAGTGAGAAATGAGTGAACTCTTCTTTGAGGAAAACCCCGTTTAGTTCTTAGGGAACACCCTCACATTGACTCCCTGTATTCAGGAAGACTTTTGGCAGGTCCCTTTTGGGAGGTCTGCTTTGTGCTGGCCTCAGTGTGCCACCGCTGGGAGCAGGGTCAGCTGTGGGCTCTCAAGAACCCAGTCCTGCCTGGCAGCAGTCAGGAAATAGAAGCATGGCGAGATCTCACACTAAAACATCTGTGGATAGGAATGAGCTTTTCAGCACTGTCACTCCAATTTCAGAGGGCAGAGCAGAGTTTTGGAGCTTTGGGTTTCTCCTGACTGTACCTGAGGAGTGCTTCTTCTGTCAGAACTGCCTGACATTGCTGCTGCAGTGCCAGTGAAACCTTCCTCTGAGTGCAGAGTGGGGAGAGCTGCTCTGTCCATCAGCCCTGGTCTCAGCTGCCCTGTGCTTGACCCAACACAGACCTGAGGAATACAGTCTCACAGAGCAGAGCTCCCAAACCCTCCTGCTGTCCCATCCTACACAAGGAGGATAACCACGATGAGAGGGAAGAATGCTGCCAATCAATGTGATTGATAAAGCACTTCAACTTTATTGCAAGCACACACTTCCTTTTATACTGTTCCTGCCACGTGTTATACTCGTCATATTCTAATTGGCTCTTAACTAAAGGTTACATTTACATACTCCACCCATCTGTCAGCCTGGGAATCATGTCTCTTTCTCAGTCCCAGGAGCACTGAATCCTTATCACACCTCCTGCTCCCACATCTTGTGGCCTTGCTGCACGATACACAAGAATACGCTGACCGATTGTTGACCCTTTAGTGCTCACCAACACGGCGTGGGGCCTGGTCTGACTGAGCTACACAGGCAACTCTTGAACAGCTGCTCCACAGGCTCATGGCCTTGCTTCTCAAGCCACTCTGCAACAGAGGATCTCAGGTCCCTGCTCCCAGCCAGGGACACACAGGGCTCATGGCAACTGCCCACATAAAGGTGATGGGCGGCATTGCCACAGTCTCAGAGCTGAGATGTCTTCTGCATGGGGCTTCTCTCTGTGGCACAAGAGTATCTAGGAGAGCGGTGCCATGGTGGGAGGCAGCCTGAAGCCTAGCAGGAGCCCCCCCAGGAAGTCCTCAGTCCTGAAGTGAAGGTCAGTTCAGTGCCAGCCCCACCAACTGACGTACCCGGAACCCCAGGCAATGGTGAGACAAAGGCAGCAGGGACAGGGGGAGAAACAGGAAGAAATGCTTCCAGACTGGAAGCACAGGGGCAGACAGACAGACACCCAGGGATTTCTCCTCACTGTGAATATGGGCTGCCAAGGAGAAGACTCAGCCTGAAACCCTGGAACTCTGGATGCAGACTCTGTGCTGTGTGGAAGAAACCAGGAGGTCAGTGCGCGAAAATGTCTGCACCCCTGGTGATGTCAGGGAGGTATATAATCCCCACTGTCACAGCATTTCTGGGAGCAGCTCCTTCTCCTGTACATGCCAAAATGTCTCTGGATCTGTCCCTGGAGCTGCTTCTCTTTGTCCATTTCACATCCTGCTCTGTGTTCACAGACCTGATCCATTCTGCTCTGCACTCAGCTCTGCTCTGCAGACCTCTCCTGGCATCTGGGCACTGCCCCAGGGAACCTCTGTGTGTGCAGGGCTCAGGAGATGCTCTGACAAGTCTTAATGACAAAAGGGTTTGCACTGCTGCCTTCAACGTTATCAATTAAAGCTCAGCTCCCACTTCCCACCTAGTCCACAGGAGCAGAAAATTCGAAGCAAAGTCTCTTTACGTTTCTCCTCCAGTGAGCTCTCAGCATCCATCAGCTCTCTCAGCTTCACAGGTCTCCCCTTGGTGCCTACAGGCAGTGTCCCCAGCCCTGTGTGCTTGGCAGAGGAGCTGCTCCTGGGCAGAGCAGACTCTCTGCAGTGCTGCTGGGTTGCGGTGAGCTCCCTCCATCCCAGGAGCCTGAAAGCAGCTCTACAGGAGAAGACCAGTACTTCTAGGCTCCCTCCTGGTGCCTCAGCCCTTATGGGGATCGCTCTATGATCTCACCCCTGATGTTCCCTCCTTTGGCTGGGGAGAAATCCTTCTGTCCAGCAGAGTCCTTTTTCATGATCAAACAAGAGCTGGGCACGACAATCACCTTTCCTTGTCTCCCCATGAGACAGGACTCCCAGGGAGGGACAGGGAGGGCAGTCTTTCCCCCTGTGAAAGGAAGGGAGTCAGGTATGTCACTCCAGGGACCTCATCCTTTCTGGAAAGGGATGAAGCTCTGACCTATGTCTGCCACAAACCCACCAGAGCTGGAATTCCTCTTGTTCTGGTGGGCACAAAATATGCACCTTCTGCCTGGGAGCTGCTGGTCCCAGCTCCCATGGGAATTACTGGGGTGGGAGGCAAGTTTCCAAGATCCCCTTCCCCATGAAAGTGTCTCTCATCTGGTTGAGAATTTGTAAAAGTGTTGTTCACCCCCTTTTGCCCATACCCAAAACTGAAGACCAGGAGTAACTCTTTGGGAGCCCATGGGAGAGGTTTCTGCTCCTAATGGACACCTGGGAATTTTCGAGATAAATCAAACTTTTAGTTTTCTTCTCCTAACTTCTCTCTTTCCCTTCTGCAACACTTTTCCATGCCAAGAGGCAACAAATATCCAACAGCAGCTCAATGTCCAAATGTCCAACAGAGTCAATGTGAATTGGAAGAGGTTTTCCTCCAAGAACAGTCTCCTAACATCTCTCTGCCTTTTCCTCCTTGGACAGGTCTCCACACTGGATCCCAGCAGATGTCCAACAACAGCAGCTCCATCAGCCAGTTCCTCCTCCTGCCCTTTGCAGACACACAGGAGCTGCAGCTCTTGCACTTCTGGCTCTGCCTGGGAATGAACCTGTCTGCCCTTCTGTGCAAGAGTCTAATGATCATTACTGTAGCCTAGAACTCCAACATGAATCTTTCCCACATAGGTTCAGATCATCACCAACTGCTCCAGGGTGGGTCATTTTAATGAGGTGCCGTCCTTCAGCAACAGACATCCCCAGCGTGGGTCCTCCACAGCCCTGCCAGCAAACCTGCTCCAGCACAGGCTTCCTGTGAGGTCACAATCTCATTCTGGTACCTCCACCTGTTTGAACAGGTGATTTTTCTCATCCTATTGCTTGTTATGTGTGATAAAAAAACAACTCCCACCTCTCTAAACCCACTTGTAGGTCGATGTAGAGAGCAATAAGGTCTCCCTTCAGCCTCCTTTTCTTAAGGCTAAAATGCCTCAGTTCCCTCAGCTGCTCCTCACAAGACTTGTGCTCCAAACCCTTCAACAGCTTCATTGCCCTTCTCTGGACACACTCCAGCATTTCAACATCCTTCATGTAGTGAGGGGCCCAAAACTGGACACAGCACTTGAGGTGTGGCCTCACAAGAGCTGAGAATAATGGGAAATCCCTTCCCTACTCAAGATACTTACACTATTCCTGATCCAGGCCAGGATGCTATTGGCCTTTTTGGCCACCTGGGCACATTCCTGGCTCATGTTCAGCTGGCTTTCCACTAACATCCCCAGCTTTCCACTAACACTCCCAGGTCCTTTTCTCCTCTAGGGAGCTCTCCAACTACTCTGCTCCAGACCTTTAGCACTGCCTGGGGTTACTGTGACCAAAGTGCAGGACCCAGCACTTGGCCTTGTTGAAACTGGTCACTGTTGAGACAGACAAATGACACATACAAGAGGTCTCCTGGTGCACAAGTAAAAAGGACCCGATTTAGTTCTGTATCCTCATTTTTATATGCTTCTACTACACGTGTCCTTTTGCTCACGGTCTCTCAGGTAGATGCTATCATGCAATTGGTGGACATTTGTAACTTCACTAATGAGGTTTATCTCTTTCCAGGTTCCTTTATCCACAGTCAGCAAATTCCTTAAAATGGTTTACTTCTCTGGATGTTCTACACTTCCTCTTTCTCAAGGGTACCCTTTAATATCTTCAAGCCCCAGCTCTATATTCTCAACCAAGGGGTCTATGGGCCTGCTATAGTCCCTCAAAACTGCCCGTTTTGTGTTTGTGCTACAGAAATCGCCTTCATCATCCGCTGCAGGGCCCTTTGCAGCAGAGAGATAATTCAGGGCAACATTAGTAACACAACTACAATAACTACCAGAACAATCAATCCAGCCTTGATTTCAGGCAACAATACCCCTCCAGGAAAAGCAACAGGAACATTGAAAGACCTTGATGCCTTGTTTGAAGTATAATTACACCCTGTGGCAGCATTTTGATAAGTTGACAAAGTAGCATTAACGTTTGTCCCGTTGGAGTTGTATTCTAATTATAATTAAACCTCACACAGGTGTCCACTGTCACTGATCCCAGCAATTCCAGCTCTTGGGGTTCTTCTGTCACTTGTGGTGAGTGGGCAAAAAACCCCATCCCAATTGTCTGTGCAGGACTGGGGGGTAGCACACAGGTTGGGCTCTTTGATGGGGTTTGGCCATGTGTCCACAGGCAGACCAATGAGACTGAGCTCTGAAAACAGGTTCTCCTGTGATACTCTTGCCAGAATAATGGAATCCTTACCCGTAGTATTGGTCAGGGTGACCCACACATTGCTCTTCTACTGTGCTGGCATCACGAATGCGCTAACCCCACTCATATTATGACCTGGTTTCCCACGCCCCTACTTTCCTCCGCCCCCAGGTTTCCGTAACACTGGTTTCCCACGCCCCTAGTTTCCCATCACCCTGGTTTCTCATGTTCCCAGTTTCTCAGGACCAAGGTTTTCCACAGCCCTGGTTTCCCAGGTAACTGAATTTAAAAGACCAAGGTTTCCTGGCACACTGTTTTCCATGAGCCCCTGGTTTCTTGGGGCCCTGTTTCCTGCGACACTGTTTTTCCAGGACACTGATTTTCCAGGATGCCGGTTTTCTGCACCTCCAGTTGCCCAGCACCCTGGTTTCCCACGTTCCCGGTGTCCTGCGCGTCCAAGTTTGCCCACGCTGCAGTTTGCCAGCACACCAGGGTCTCCCCACACCGGTTTTCTGCACCCCCGGTTTTCTGCACCCCCAGTTTCTTGGGACCCCATTTCCCCTGCACACCGAGGTCTCTCCACCCCGGTTTCCTGCACCCACAGTTTTCCCGGCACGCCATTCTCCTGGCAGCCCGGTCTCCTGGCACCCCCACTTTCCTAGCGCACTGGTTTCCCGGCACCCAGGTTTCCCACATGCATGGATTCTTGCACCCCTCCAGTTCCTATGCCACTGGTTTTCCACTTCGCCAGTGTCTCGTGCCCCATTTTTCCATTCACACTGTTTTCCCGGTAACCTGGTTTCCTAAGACCCTACTTTCCCACACCCCCAGGTTCCTGTGCCACTAGTTTCCCACACCTGTAGTTTCACAGCATGTGGTTTCTCATGCTCCCGTTTCCCCAGGACCCAGCTTTCCCACGGCCCTGGTTTTCCGGGTCACTGAATTTACAGGACCCCTGTTTCCTGGCACCCCAGTTTCCACGAGCCCCTGGTTTCTTGGGCCCTGGTTTCCTAGGCTGCTGGTTTTCCAAGGCACTGATTTTCCTAGATGCCAGTTTCTTATGCCCCAAGATGCCAGGCACCCCGGTTTCCCATGATCACGGTTTCCTGTGCCATTATGTTCCCACATCACTGGTTTCATGCACTCCTAGTTTGCTGGCACCCCATTTTCCTGTGCCCCCAGTTTTCTGGATTCTTGGTTTCCCAGCACCCCAGTTTGAATGAGACCATAGTTTCTTGGGCCCTGGTTTCCCGGGTCACTGAATTTCCAGGACACCAGTTTACCACGCCTCCAGTTTACCAGCACCCCGGTTTCCCTGCATCCCTTTCTCCTGCGTGCCCAGTTTGCTGGCACCACGGTTTGCTGGCATACTGGTGTCTCTCCAGCCCGGATTCCCGTGCCTCTAGATTCTCAGTTCCCCAGTTTCCCAGCACAGTGGTTTCTTGAGCCCCTAGTTGCCTAAAACACTGGGATCTCGCCATCCCGGTTCCTATGCTCCCAGTTTGCTGGCATACCAGTTTCCTGGCACACCAGTTTCCTGTGCCCCCAGTTTCCCACATCACTGTTTTCCTGCGGTCCCAGTTTTCTGGCACTCTGTTTTCCCAGCACACTGGTGTCTCCCCACCTCGGTTTCCCGCACTCCCATCTTCCCGGTACACCAATTTCCAGGCAACCCACTTTCCTTTGCCCCCAGTTTCCTAGTACCCCAGTTTCCCGGCAGCCCAGTTTTGTGCACCCCTACTTTCTAATGCACCCTGGTTCCCATGCCACTTGTTTCCTGTGTCCCTAGTTTCCCAGCACCCTAGTTCCTCATGGCCCCAGTTTCCCAGGCCCCAGGTTTCCCATGTTACTGAATTCACAGGACCCTGGTTTCCCAGCACCCTGGTTTCCATGACCCCTGTTTTCTTGGGCCCTGCTTTCCTGGAGAACTGATTTTCCAGGATGCTGTTTTCCTGCACGCCCACTTTCCTGGCACACCGGATTTCTGGCACCCCAGTTTCCCACGCCTCCAGTTGCCTAGCAATCTGGGGTCTCACCACCCCAATCTCTGGGCCCTCAGTTTCCTGAGACACTGATTTTCCAGGCTGCTGGTTTACTGCTCGCCCATTTTGCCGGCACTTCTACTTTCCCGTGCTCCTGGTTTCCCAGGTCACTGAATTTATGGGACCCTGGTTTCCCAGCACCAAGGTTTCCATGAGCTCCTAGTTTCCTGTGCCCTGGTTTCCCTTGCCACTGGTTTCCTGGGGCACTGATTTTCCATGTCACAGGTTTCCTGCGTGCCCGGTTTTCCGGCACCCCACTGGGGTCCCCTCACCCTGGTTTCCTGCGCCTCCAGTTTCCTTGAACCCAGATTACCTGCGCTCCTGGTTTCCCACACTCCCCTGTTCCAGTGTCACTGTTTTTTCACGCCCCCAGTTTCCCGTGTGCCTTTTTCCGTTCACCCCAGTTTCCTGGAAACCCTGGTTTCCATGACCCCTGTTTTCTAAGGCCCTGGTTTCCTGGGCCACTGGTTTCCCAGGACACTGATTTTCCAGGACGCTGGTGTCCTCTGACCTCAGTTTCCTGGCACCTGGCGTAGCAGTTTTGTGCACTTGTGCTGCTGAGATGGCTTCTGCAAAAAGCATCTAGAAGCTCTCTTCAGGCCCCAGACTGTAAACATTGCTTGATTCAAGGCCAAAGTTGCTGCTGACCAGGCCCAAGCCAATTGGAGATGGTCACAGCGCATCTGTGAATCACATATAGGAGAAAAATAAACTGCAGGCAGGTGCATTTTGCCACCGGAGAACGGAGTGAGAATCACAGAATCACAGAATCACAAGGTTGGAAGAGACCTTTGAAGATCATCAAGTCCAACCATTCCCATCCTATGCTAAACCATATCCCTAAGTACCTCATCTACCATTTTTTTGAACACGTCGAGGGATGGTGACACAACCCCCTCCGTGGGCAGCCTGTTCCAGGCCCTGACAACTCTTTCAGTAACAATTTTTTTTCTAATATCCAATCTAAACCTGCCCTGGTCCAGCTTCATGCCATTTCCCCTTGTTCTATCTTCTGTCACCTGGCTGAAGAGACCATCGCCCACCTCTCTACAAGCTCCCTTCAGGTAGTTTTAGGTGGTGATAAGGTCTCTCGTCAGCCTCCTGTTCTCCAGGCAAAACATCCCCAATTCAAGGCCAAAGTTGCTGCTGACCAGGGCCAAGCCAATCGGAGATGGTCACAGCGCCTCTGGGAATCACATATGGGAGAACAATAAACTGCAGGCAGGTGCATTTTGCCACCGGAGAAGGGAGTGAGAAGATGTAACAAGCTGCATGGACACCAAGGCCAGGCCCGAAAGAGGAGGGGGAAGAATGAGGCACTCTGGGTGCTGGGAAGAGAGATTTCCCTGCAGCCTGTGGAGAAGACCATGGTGGAGCGGGTGTCCCCTCACAGCCCATGGATATGGACGGGGAGCAGAGATATCTATGGCCTGTGAAGAGATTGATCCACACCACAGCAGGTTTGTCAGGGGACTTGTGACTTTGCAGGGGACCAGGCTGGGGGAGTCTGGGCCCAAACATCAGCACCCCATGGAAAGGAGTCCTGATGAGGCCTGTGGTGAGGAGATGACTCCCTGATAGAGAGGACTCATGCTGCAGAAGTTTCTAGAGGACTGTCTCCCATGGGTGGGACCCCACAGTGCTGCAGGGGATGGGTGTGTGTGTGGAATGCCCTCCCCCCCAGGTATGGAGTTAGACAACTTGGGAGGAAGGGACTGAAAACCCCCACTCCCCATTCCCTGCCCCTGCCCGCGCTGTGATGGGTGGGGAAAAAGGAAGCGAATTCATGATTAAGTAAAGTCTTCGAAGGAAGGAGGGGTGCAGGGGAAATCAAAGTCTTAAGGTCTGGGGAAGGAAAACAGCTTGTGAGGAACCGCTGGACCCCCACTCCCCATTCCCTGCCCCTCCCTGTGCCTTGTGGGGGCGGAAGAAGGGAGTAAAATCGTGAATGAAGTTTAAGTCTGCTACGAAGGGAGGGGTGGGGGGGGAAGGTGCATTAAGATCTGGTCACTTTGTTTAAAGATCTGGTCACGCTTCTCATTATCTGACTCTGGTGTCACTGTCTGTGTAGTGCAGTGTCATCAATCAGAGAGTTTTCTGTCCTTCACTCTGTGTTGAGTCTTTTTTGCCCATTGACGTTGATTACAGGATGATCTCTCCCTGTGCTTATCTTGACTCCTGAGCCTCTCAATATGTATTTTCTCCCCTGTCCAACTAAAAAGGGGAGTGATAGATCGACTTTGGTGGACGTCTGGCCTCCAGCCAGGCCTAAACCACCACACATATTAATCTCACAGAACTGGGGCCCTTGTGCCACACTCTGCATCACACACTCCATGTGACATTGGCCCAGGAGGAGCCCTGAGGCAGTGCAGGGGGCAGAATCCCACTTCTGGGGGGCTGGCTCTTCTGCTTGATAAAATACATCAAGGCTTTACTCAGCATCAGATCCACCTGCACAGTGCCTCAGTCTACCTTAAATCACAGCCTCCAATTTTCTGCTCTAACCAATTCATGAGGAGAGAGGCTTTCTCAGTAATGGGCCTCAGTGGGACCAATTAACACTCTACAGCAGTTCAGCTTTTTCTTCTGACCTTAACTCTTGGAGAGACTGCTTCAGTCTCCTCACAGGATCTGAGGTTCATGGAATCAGCACCAAACACTCATTAAAATTGAAAAAGCCCTAATGAGCTATGTGTCTTTTCTTCAGGGTTTCAAGACTTGCACAGCTAATTGGAGAAGTTTCAGGACTCTAATTAAAGTGGAAGATTTCAATGAGCACTTTATTAAAAAAAAAAAAAGAGGTTTCAATATTTTCAGGCTTTTTAGTTTTTCAATTTACAGAAGTGACAGCAGCTTTCTCCAATTGATAGTGAACCAGAGGACCTCCTAAGGAGGTGTGGAAAGCTCACAACAGCTGTCTCCCTGAGTTCCCACACTGCTTAGATGACTGTCCTCTACATCTCCCCAACCTCACCATGTCTCCAAGGGATGCTGTGGAGTTTCTCTTTTCCTCCATCAGGCTTCTTCACTGAGTCTGCAGCTGAATGTTGCAGCCTCTTTGCCACAATTCCCACCCCGTTTACCCTGAGGACTGGCTGGGAATAGAAACAGAATTCTTCCTCATTTTGAAAAGGATATAACAGAAATAAAACACATTCCCCAACTATGAGTAAAAAACTGTAAGGGAGTGGAGTAAATCCCAAAAGCAAAGGACAGGGCACATGGCCAGAGAGTCTGCTGAAAAGGGGCCTTGAGACACAGTCCATTTCCTCAGGGCAGGTGGAAATACCCAAAAGGCAAGTTTCAGTGCCCAGTGTGACAGTGTCCTGACACCCCAAGGACTCAGGAGGATGTGTGTTTTTCCTACTACGTTTAATACTTATCCCCAGAGTTCCTAACTTAGTCTGATTGTGGAAAACAACAGTTGATTGGTTGGAAATATTCAGTGAAAATGTGCTCGTATCTTTTTAAATGTGAAGAAATTTCTCAGGCTTTTCTGGCAGAGCTCCAGCACCCACTTTGGCCTTCTTCCTGGCCAAATTTCCTGCCCAGAGCCTTGTCACCAACTCCTGTCCCTAGTGAACTCCCTGCCCAGCCTCCTGTGGTCACTTCTACTTGGCTGTGTCCCCTGACCCCAGGACCATCTTTAGAAAATGAAATTGGAGTTTTTTTGGGGAATATTTTCAGTCAAATGAAAATGTTTGTTGATGCTGAAAATATTAGTGAGTTAGGACTGAGAAAGAAATGGACTTGTGTTGTATCCTGTGTTAGCTGACATCATCCCATTAGTAAAACTCTTTCTAGAAGACAGTGTCTCCTGTAAGTCCCCCTGCAACTGTCCAGAAGTTGAGAGGCAAGAGTAATCTGATGATAGTGGCTGCACACTAATAAGCTTCCAGGGGAAAGTCACTGCGTGTGGAGGGCCATGGCAGGAAGGAAGATTCCTGGAGGTTTAGTAGAAGCTGCTAAGGGCTGTGGGTGATGAAACTCCTTCAGAACATTGACACGTGCCTCTCTGAATGCTGATTGGAGGAGGAAATCAGAGGGAGCAATTTCAGGATGACAAAGTGAGAAGATGCAGACATGCTGAGTCATGGAGCCACTTGGATGTGTCCTGGCACACCACAGGGCCCAGTGGTCATCCAATGCCAGTGAAATGGGGAGGCTTTTGGTCATCACTTCTCCCCCTCCTCTTTTCCTTTAAAGAGCAGGCAGCTGCGTGGATCTCGGCTCTCAGCCGGGTGAAACCACGACACTCAAGTCTTTCCTTGGCAAGGGAATGGTCCTAACGATGCCGATGTCATTCCGTGTGCTCACAGTGTCCATATTTCAAACTGACAAAAATGCAGTAGTGTCCTGGTTTCGGTCAGGATGGAGTTAACTTCATTTGTAACAGCAGATGAATGCTGTGTTTGAGAGTTAAAATGAAAGCAGTGCTGATAACACCCTGATGTTTCTAGTTGCTGTCAGACAGTCAAGGACTTTCTCAGCTCTTCATGAGAAAGGAGGGGTGAATCCAGGACAGGTGACCTAACTGACCAAAGAGAGTATTCCACGCCAGTTACGTCCTGACCAGGATATCGGGGGTTGATGGGAGGAAGGCCAAGGGCGGCTCCGGGATGCGCGGTTCTTGGGGGACGGTCGGGTTCCGAGACGGCTCTGGGTGGCACGGCCTGAGTTGCGGGTTTGGTGAGAAACTGCATTGGGTATCAACAGCTTCATATATTTTTGCTCTAAAGTCCTGTTAGCATTGTTATATTGTATCTTTCTGTTATCTTAGTAAACTATCCGTATCTCAATCCACGGGCCTTTTAGTTTCATGGTTTTGGGGTTATTTGCCCCTTCCTTTCCCCTTCCCTTGCCTCTCACACCCCCTTCCCTCTTCCCCTGCTCTTTTCCTTTTAAGGAGCAGGCAGCTGCGTGGATCTCGGCTCTCTGCCGGGGTAAAACCACGACACCTTGCTACAGAAAAACTGACTAACAAGGACATAAATCAGCTCAGACTGGTAAGAACACTGCAAGCTTGCAAGACCCTCACATTCCAGGTGAAAGTTGAAAAGTACATGGTGAGGAGCACTCCTGGCCTTCTTCCAAGGACCACCAGAGACCCTGGCTCACAGTTCTTGGAAGGATCTGCGCAAGCACAAAGGACTGATAAGCTCATGAACATGTGAAGCCAGAGTAGGTGGGTTCAGGTAATAATTATGTGGAGGCGTTAATAGAATATTCATTGTTTTACAGCATAGGGTCGGTCTGCTGCTTGGGTGCACGCCGTTGGTGGAGCAGAGAGTCCCCGGCCCCCAGGGCTGTTTTGGCTGCTTCTTACTTGCTCAAATAAATTCTATTTGGATACTCTAAACTAGGGTGAACAATTTGTCACGGCCGTTTTTAACCATGTCATGCTCAGCATAAAGGGGGCTGGTGGGGGGAGGAGCAGGCAGCTCCAGGACGCACAGTTTTGGGGACAGTCTGGTTTGGGGACGGCTCTGATCTGCGCTGCCTTAGCTGTGCAGTTTGGTGAGAAAATACATTGTGTGTCACCAGTTTCATATATTTATGTATAGTTTAATATAATAGACCTATTATTGTTATCTCTCTCTCTCTCTCCTGACCCAGTAAACTCCCCTTACTCCAACCTGCAAGTTTTGGGGTTTTTTTGTTGGCTTTTCCCTCCCTTCTTCCCTCCCCCCTCTTAAAACACTGTGTTTCTCTCCAACTGAAGGAGGTTACAGGAGTGATTCCTTCAGGGTGTTTCACAGCAGGTTCCCCTGGAGCCCCAGAGAGACCCGGAGACATCCCAGAGGGCAGCAGAGAGTGCTGCCTTGGGCTGGTCCTCTGCTGTTGAGCTGGGCTGGGCTCCTGGGGTGGAGGGAGCGCATGGCAAGCAGGCAGCACTGAAGACACACAGTTCTGCCCAGGAGCAGCTCTTCTTCACAGTGAAGCAGAGCTGACAGCACTGCCAGTAAGCACTGAGGGGAGAAGAGCGAGACAGAGGGAGCTGAAAGGCAGTCTAGGCTGGGAGGACAGCTGAGGGTTCACCGGAAAAGAAACCTTTACATCCCTTTCTATGGTAAGTCTCTAAGCTGCAGAGCAATAGTAATGAGGATTCCATAGGGGTCTCCACAGCCTCATTCATCCCACAGTCTGTAGGAACTTTCAGGAGGAATCTCACAGATTCCCAAGTACAGAAGTGAAGGATGTGCTCCACATCAGGCATTTTCTGCTGCAGCTTTAGAGGGACAGGGTATCCCAGCTGCCTTTTCCCAGGGATGCATCAGGGGGGTGAAGCTGGCTGTGCAGCCAGGAGTGCCTATGGCTGTCCTGCAGAGCAAGGTCCCTGCACCCAGGGGCTGTGTGCTGGGGCAGGGACTGCACTGCAGCCAGGGTCAGCACTCAGCTTGCCCAGGAAGCTCCCCACAGTGCTGCAGGGAGAAGCTCAGGATGGAAGGAGACACCTCTAGCCAGGCAGGGTCCTTCTGCTGTAGAGAGGGTGCTGCCCGGGTCAGTGCTTCTCACAGCTCCTCATCACCCCCAGAATATCTCTGGAGAGGATCTTTCCGATCCCCTGAAGAAAGAAAGGCTTTTCTTAGTCAGTTTGGGCATTCCTGAACCTTGGCATTAAGTTTTATACCACGGGGTTGGGTGGGAATGCAAATAGATCCATCAGGTGTGCACCATGCTCTGAGAAACCTTTAGTGTTACCCTACGAAATCCCAGGGCTATCTCACTATTTCCAGGGGAGAATTTGGCATAGGAAGGTCAATGAAGTTCCTGTTTGAGACTAACATTGCTTTTATGACCCTCAGATTGCATCCTGCACTGGAAGAGAGGAGAGGTGTCTGGGAAAGAGAAGGGAAGTGTGGAGTTTGAACATGTGGAGAGATGGGCTGGTCTCTCAGGAACTTCATATAATCCCCTAAGGCATTTCTCAGACTGCAGACTGCAGGACAGCATCATCTTGGTGGTTTCAATGGAACTTGTTTGAGCTGCTCCTTAGCTTCTGCATGCACAGAGGTGCCCCTGGGCAGTGTCCTGCAGCCAGGAGGTGTCTGCAGGGCAGAGCTGAGCACACAGCTGCTGGGACTGTCTCCCTGAGCACAGGTAGGCAGGAGTGCTGAGGACAGGGAGGAGAGCTGAGGACAAACTGCTCCTGGCAGGGACAGCTCCAGGCAGGGAGGGAGAGGGAGCTATGCTCAGGAGCACTGTGGGAGGGGGAGCTGGGTACCTCCCTGCCATCCCTGTGGCCCCAAGGATTGCAGGCTGTCACTGCGTTTCAGAAGGGCCTCTGGTGAGGAGAAACTGCTGAGTACCCATCTGTCTGTCCTGCCTCTGTCCACAGGAGCACAAGGGGATTTGTCCCCGTTTCCCTTCCTGTCTATTCTGCATTTATTCCCACCATAATTGGAAACTCAGGGCAAGGCATTTTGCAGGGCTTGGAGAAAGTCAACTCTCCTTTTGCACACCTCCTCTTCATGAGGTCTTGCTGGGCTGCAGGTTCCTTCCAGAAGGGCACAGCTCTCCCATGGCATCTCTGTGTTATCCAAGAGCCCCATGGAGAAGACACCTCAGTGGTGCTCAGGCCATGGAAATGCTGCTGGCTGGCTGTGTGCAGGGAGCTGCAGAGAGTGCTTGGTGTTCCTGGCTGGGAGGGCAGGGCTGAGAACCTCCTTGGGTACAGTGGAACAAGATGTGAGGGTCAGAGGTCTTCTTTTGGGAAATGGATTCCTCTGGTCACAGCAGTGTCCAATTCCTTTTGGAGGGAACATCTGGGTGTGATCATCCCCCAGCAAAAAGAGCTGCCAGCACGGGGCAGCTGAGACCAGGGCTGATGGAAAGACCCGCTCTCTTCACTCATCACTAAGGGACAGTCCCTTTGCTTCTCACGACACACGAGGTTCCACTTGAAATGCAGTACTAATGCCAGGGCTTTCATGCCAGTAGAGACCCCTGCTCCCTTGGGCAGCCTCACCAGACAGAGCTCACAGATGGGACCCATGAAAAGTCTTCCTGAAAGCAGGGAGGCAGTTTGGGGGCTGCTATGTGAAATGGAGTTGGTTGATTGGGTTGGGGAATGCGCTGCCTGCTTCCTATTTCACCTCGGGGAGGGGGAGGGGGGCAGGGGCTGTTCTTCATAAAAGTCTCCCCTAGCTTGTCACTACCTTCTCCTCCTTGAACAGGGAAATATGCCCAGAGGAAGCAGATGTCAAATGGCAGCTCCATCACTGGGTTCCTTCCCCTGGCCTTTGCAGACACCCGGGAGCTGCAGCTGCTGCACTTCTGCCTCTTCCTGGGCATCTACCTGGCTGCCCTCCTGGGCAATGGCCTCATCATCACTGCCATATTCTGTGACCATTTCCTTCACACCCCCATGTACTTCTTCCTCCTCAACCTCTCCCTCCTTGACCTGGGATCCATCTCCACATCTGTTCCCAAATCTATGGCCAATTCTCTGTGGGACACCAGGGCCATTTCCTACACAGGATGTGCTGCCCAGCTCTTTTATCTTCTTGATTTCAGCAGAGTATTTTCTCCTCACAGTTATGGCCTAAGACCGCTACATTGCCATCTGCCACCCCCTGCACTACGGGACCCTCCTGGGCAGCAGAGCTTGTGTCCACATGGCAGCAGCTGCCTGGGCCAGTGGGTTTCTCAATGCTGTGCTGCACACAGCCAATACATTTTCAATACCTCTCTGCCATGGCAATGCTGTTGACCAGTTCTTCTGTGAAATCCCCCAGATCCTCAAGCTCTCCTGCTCAGATGCCTACCTCGGGGAGCTTGGGATTGTTGTGGTTCATGCCTGTTTTTCCTTTGTGTGTTTTGTGTTCATTGTGGTGTCCTATGTGCAGATTTTCAAGGCCGTGCTAAGGATGCCCTCTGGACAGGGACAGCACAAAGCCTTTTTCACCTGTCTCCCTCACCTGGCTGTTGTTGGCCTGTTTATCAGTACTGTCATTTTTGCTCACATAAAGCCAAATTCCACCTCTTCTCCATCCCTTGACCTGGTGGTGGTTGTTCTGTATGCAGTGGTGCCTCCAGCAGTGAACCCCCTCATCTACAGCTTGAGGAACCAGGAACTCAAGAAGGCCATTAGGAAAGTGATTTTATTGATAAATGTTGAGATTCATCCAACTTCTTCCAAGGAATGAATGGTTTCTCCTGCATTCTTATTAAAACCTGCTTCTGACTATTTGCTGTGTGATTCTCATTAGAGTGTGTGGGTTTCAGGGAGGTGAATGCATGTGGGAGCTGTGGTGGCCAGGTCAAAAGAGGCTGGTTGGATGGGGAGGACACCAGGATCTGGAAAGACCCAGGGCTAGGGCAGCCTGGTGAGTAATGGCCCCAGCTCTATGCAGGTCACCTGGGCAGACCCAAAGCCCAGGCCCACACTGGAGGGATGTGGCTGTTGTGGGGGGTAAGTGCCGCAGGGGATGCACAGAGGTCACCTGCTCACCAGATCAGCCAGAGAGGGGACTGGGGCAGTAGCTCACCTTGGTGTGGGTCCAGTTCCTGCCAACCACAGATATCTTCAGGCAGCTCCAGCTTCCCCTCTGGGGGCTTGTTCTTGGCACTCATATATGTGGGTAGCACTGGGTATGTGCCGTGGTGACCACTCGCCATCTTCCCTCTCACCACACCCCAATGCTTGAATCCAAAACACAGCCCCTGGTCTCTATCAGCTCCCAAAGCGACTATGAGCTTTTCTCTCTACAATGCAAAGAGAAACTGGCCCTTTTGGGGTGGAATTCCTTGGGACTGATGTTGACATGAGCTTTGGAAGAACAGCTCAGTCCCAAGGAACTGCCTTATGGAGATGCTATTTTATTATAGGGGTGCTATGAGAGTCTCCTCTGACCCAGGACTAGGTTCCCCTTGTGTACAGCTGAGACAGAAAAAGATCATTCCTCAGTAAAGTAAGATGAATCTGAACATATATTTAGGAACACTGTAGACACAAACAATAAAAGCCCCAATAGATAACGATGATAACAACAAACAAACAACCAAAGTAGAGGCCTTGTTCTATCAGAGAGACTCAAAATCATTTTAAAGAAAGACAAGAGGTTTATAAAGTCTGTGAAACATCCATGAGATCACTTTCCTCATTTCTCATGCTGTAGACGAGGGGGGGTCGCTGTTGAATGTGCTGTTGAATGATCCAGTTTAATACCCATGAAATCTCTCTCCTCAGCTGCCTGCTACGGCCAAGCAGCGTGTGAAGGGACTCAGCTTCCAGAGGAGATTCTCTCCCAGAACAGTTTTATTCAGATACATAGAAAGGTCAGTTATTGTTGCAGTCTGGCGTAGCTGGGTGCTGGCAGAGGATGGGGGCTGCAGAGATGGCTCCTGCAAGAAGCAGCTAGAAGTTCTCTGCAGGCCCTGCAGAGCAAACATTGGTTGATTCAAGGGCAGAGTCTCTGCTGACCAAGGCCAAGCCCATCAGTGATGGTCACAGCGCCTCTGGGAATCACATTGAGGAAAACATAAACACAAGCAGCTGCCTTTTTCCAGCAGAGAAGGGAGTGAGAAGATGGAACGAGCTGTGCAGACCAAGGCCAGGAAGTGGGGGGAGGATGCCCAATGTGCCAGAGTGAAAGATGCCCCTGCAGCCTGGGGAGAAACCCATGGTGGAGCGGGTGTCCCACTGCAGCCGAGGGAAAAAGCCCAGACCCCACCTGCAGCCCGTGGAGAGGCCCCATGCTGGATGGAGCAGGGGGAGACAGACAGGAGATGCTGTGACCCACGTTGGAGCCAGCCCCTGCCAGCACTGGCAGCCCGTGGGGAGAGACAGAGACACAGAGATGAGCAAGGGAGAGATTTGGGCCAGATTAGGTTTGGTGGGGGGAGGCTGGTGACCCCATGGTGGACTGGGACTGAGAGACACTGTGACTGATGACTGCAGCCATAGCAGTGACCCACGGTGGGGCAGCTGGGGAAGAGCTGAAGCCCTGTGGGAAAGGACTCACCTTGGAGAAGGTCGTGGAGGACTGTCTGCCCTGGGTGGGACCCCACGGTGCAGCAGGGGATGGGGGTGAGGAATGAATGACCCCCCCCAGCCAAGAAGGAAACCAACTTGCAAGGGACTGACCGAAGCCCCATCTCCCAGTCCCTGCCCCTCCCGTGCCACAAAGTGGGGGAAGAAGGGAGCAAAATCCTGACTAAACTGAAGTCTGCAAGAAGGGAGGGGTGGGGGGAAGGTGCTTTAAGTTCTGGTCCCGTTGTTTTAAGATCTGGTCACGCTTCTCATTATCCAACTCTGGTGTCACTGGGTGTGCAGTGTAATAAACTAGAGAGTTTTCTGTCCTTCCCTCTGTTGAGTCTGTTTTGCCCATGTCATTCATTAAAGGATGATCCCTCCCTGTCCTTATCTTGACTCCTAAGCCTCTTGATATCTATTTTCTCCCCTGTACAAATAAAAAGGGGAGGGATAGACCGATTTTGGTGGGTGTCTGGCCTCCAGCCAGGCCTAAACCACCACACCCACACAAGCCATATGCCTCTCTCAGCATCAAAGCTAATCCAGCACCAATGAAACCACAACCTCATGCACAAGTAAGCTGCACACTCCTGGCCTGTCCACCACTCAGGCAAAGGTGGTATCACAGCATCTGCCACTGACATGTCTCCATTCCTGGCTTGTCAGGTATTTTGGCACCACTGACATCACAAGGACATTCCTAAGGTATCTGTCAGTTCCTGGCCAATCATACATCCAGATACCAGTAGCCTCAGAAGGACCTATACTGTCCATAAGCCTGGTCCTAGACTCAGGCTAGAGATATTTCCTCAGAACCCACACAGCCTATTGGTCTTTTCCCAGCCTATCAACTATTCAGGAAGTAATGATACTCTCTACACAAGTTTTGGCCTTTGTCTGACCTATCAGCTACTTGGGAACCACTGACATCACAACACAGACCATCTGCCTTCTCTTGTCCTGTGAACTGTTCAGGAATCAGTAACCTCACAACAACCTCCACTGTCCACAGCCTGCTCCAGATCTGTCAGTATGACCTCACAAGCACGTATTCCCCTATTGGCCAAGGACACATTGTTGAGATATTCAGTTCCCAGTGACCTCACAAGCATCTACCAAATCCATGAGGCTACTCCCCACATGCTTGAAGTATTCCATCTCAGACCTCTCAGGGCTCGTTCTGCAGCCTGTTTAAGTGGGGGACCCAGATGGCTTTATCTTTGTGTTTCTTTTCACCTTTAAACATTTATTCTTCATTAAATTAAACCTTATTAAAGCAGGTTTGATCCATTGCATACCTAAGTGTCTTGGTTTCGGTTGGGATGGAGTTAATTTCTTTTCTTACAGTGGATAGAATACTGTGTTTAGGAATTAGGATGAGAGCAGTGCTGAGAGCACCCTGATGTTTCCAGTTGTTGCCAAGTAATCAAGGACTTTTGCAGTTGTTCACATTTCCCTACTAATGAGAAAGGAGGGGACGCAGCCAGGACAGGTGACCCGACCTGGCCATAGGGGGTATTCCATGCCAATTACATCACGCAGGTACAAATTGCTGCCATGATGGTGCACAGGCGACAATACAACAGAGAATCCCTGATCCCCATTCAGAAACTGATTCATCAACGGGAGAGTCAGGGAGTGACACAAGGAGGGTCTGTCTGTTTCTCCTGCAGGAGCGAGCAAGCGGTGTGTGGTGCTCAGCCACTGTTTGGGGCTGAACTACTACTACTACAAAACTACACAGTGTTTTGAGTTTATCCAAGTTCCACTAGTTGTTATCCATTGCTCCAAATAGACAGCACAGTGTGGTTTTGTTTGCAAGCTTCATGATCATACTCTAGCTTAAGTAAAGTTGTGCTTTGCTTTGACCTCCTGAAGCAGAGTACTCCTGTTACTCCTCCGCGCAGAGGATTATAGAAGCTCATCTCGCCAGTGTGCTTGTTAAAAGAGATTGGCTAAGAGAGGGTTTACAAATCCCCTGGAGCAAGTAGGAAAGTGTAACTCATGCTGGGATGAGGCAGATGGGTCTGAGAGAAGGATTGGATCCAGGCGCACCTAGACTCCTCTCTGAGGGAGCTCCTGACAAGCAGGCAATGCTGAAGAGACACAGCTCTGCCAAGAGCAGCTCCTCTGCCAAGCGCAGCGGGGCTGAGGGCACTGCCTGCAGGCTCCAAGGCAGACAGAGAGGGGATAAAGGCAATCTGGATGGGAGGATGCCCAGAGCTCACAGAGAAATCTTCATGGCTGTGGACATGTTATGTCTCTGGCTGTAGGGCAATAAACAAGAGTATCCTGAAGGGATTTCCCAGAGCTGGCACATCCAGCGGCTGGTGTAGAGGAGAAGGACATGCTCTGGATCAAGGAATTTCTGCTTCGCTATTAGAGGGACCAAGGCCACGACCCTTTCCTTCTCCCAGGAAAGGCTGCAGAAGTGTGAAGCTGGGTGTATCCCCAGGGGGGTCAGGGCTGTCCTCATCAGGTTTCCTGTGCCACTGGGGGCTGTGTGGTGGGGAAAGGACTCTGATGCCGGCAGGGTAAGGTTCCTGGGGAACCTGCTACAGCACTGGGGGAGAGGCTGTGGGTGGATGGGTTGATCTTCAGAAGAACAGAGTCTTTGCTGTTCAGGGGGCACTGTGTGGGTGAGAACTGTTCACACCTCCAGATCACCCAAGGACATTTTTGAGGAGGTGCTTCAAGGGGAAGGTCAAGGCAGGATAAAGACAAGGAGATTTCCTGCGTTTGACTTTTCCATTTCCTACTCTTGAACAGTGGGAGGGGAGATATGTAAAAGGAGTTCTCCAGGATGAACACGTCTGTGAGACTCTTGAACCATCACTTTGAGTGATCACTGACTCTACCAAGAGCCTCCTAAAGCGCCTTCAGCCACTCCTCTTCCCATGGACAGAACCCACATCGCCATTACAGGATTCATCAGGGTTGTTCTGACTGGACCTTGTCCACATGCCAACAAGAACTTGTGCACTGCCAGTGCCCTGAAGCCAGACACGTTTGTGTAGGGCCAAGGTGAGACCACAGAGCTTGTGATGGGGTCTGTGAGAGATGACGGGAAAAAGCCACCTGACAGGGAAACATCTGCCAGGAGGAAAATCTCCAGGCAGCAGGGATAATGTGAGGGAATGAGAGGAAACCAAACCCAGAAATGTTGTGGGTGGGAGAATTCAGGAAAACCTATATCAGCCCCTCCACTGCAGACCCCTTCCTATGAGAAAGCCCTATTCCTCCAAGCAAAACCTCTCTCCTCAGGGTGGTGGGTTCCAAGACATGAACCATCTCCTCTGCAGCCAAAGCCCCAGTGCCAGGGCTGACTCCTCACCATACTGAGACCAGAGGCCCTGCTTCTCTTGGTACACTCAGCCAGTATCAACCAGGATTCCAGCCACAGAGCTGAGGAAAATCCTGGAAAAAGAGAAGTGGGTGCATGAAGCAAAAGGAGTATCCATGGGACTTGGGTTTGAGTTCATTCAGAGAAATCTCCCCTAACTTGCTGTGTTTTACTCCTAAATAGTGCCTCATGCCCAGAAACAGGAAACGTCCAATGGTTCCATCACCGAGTTCCTCCTCGTGGTGTTCACAAACACACGGGAACTGCAGCTCCTGCACTTCTGCCTCTTCCTGAGCATCTACCTGGCTGCCCTTCTGGGAAATGGCCTTATCATCATCACCATAGCCTGTGACCACCACCTCCACACCCCCATGAGCTTCTTCCTCCTCAACCTGTCCATCCTTGACGTTGCCTCCATCTCCAACACTGTCCCGAAATCCATCACCAATTCCTTGTGGGACACCAGGGCCATTTCCTACACACGTTGTGTTGCACAGGCCTTTCTCTTTGTCTTTTTCACTTCAGCAGATAACTGGGCCGGGGGGTTTCCTCAGTGCTGTGCTGCACACAGACAGTACATTTTCACTCCCCCTCTGCCAAGGAAATACCCTGGGTCAGTTCTTCTGTGAAATCCCCCAGATCCTCAAGCTCTCTTGCTCAGATGCCTACGTTGTGGAAGTTGGGCTTAATGTACTTACAGACTGTTTTTTTCTTTGCATGTTTTGTGTTCATTGTGGTGTCCTATGTGCAGATCTTCAGGGCTGTGCTGAGGATCCCCTCGCAGCAGGGACGGCACAAAGCCTTTTCCACCTGCCTCCCTCACCTGGCCATTGTCTCCCTGCTTGTCAGCACTGGGACATTTACTTATTTGAAACCTTCTTCCATCTCCTCCCCATTGCTGGACCTGATAGTGACTGTTCTGTACTCAGTGGTGCCTCCAGCAGTGAACCCCCCTCATCTACAGCATGAGGAACCAGGAGATCAAAGATGCACTGAAGAAGTTCAAGAAACTGTGGAGCTCTTGCTTTGAGTTTCAGGGAGTTAAAAATTTCCCCATCTTCCAGTAGTCTGTCTCAGTGCCTCTTTAGCCAATTCTGTGTTGTGTTTGTATGTGTCCTTTCCTCTCTCTCTTTCATAAAGAGTCCTTGCATGGATGGTCACTGTGGAAGGCCCAGCTCAGCAAGTACTGCTTGCACTTAGCACATCCAGTTTCAGTCTGTGGTTTATGGTTTCCTGAACTGAATACTATTTGACTTTTGATTCTTGGTAATGAGAGAAATCTCTGTATCTGTGAGCAGGCAGCTGTCTGAGGAAAGCAGGTGGGAGTTGGTGCAAAGGACCTCTTGCATCTAGCTGTGCAATGCAGTGAAGTCTGATGTCAGGAAAAGTGATGCCCATCCCAGATGGCCAGTGAGAGAGATGGTGGTGTTGGGGTGGTGAGGAGAAAGGTTTCTAATATTGTGTTGGACTTGAAGGAGACAGCTTTTCCTACCTCCTTAGGTGACCATGTGGATCAATATGAACTGGAGAATGCTGCTATCACCTCTTCTCTGTAAAAGAAACATTTATAAATAGCCTTTTAAATAGAAAAACATCCTCTTCCCTTAAATGTGCACTGAAATCTCCCTTGTTATATTAGGATTAGCTTAACAAGTCTTAGAGTACTGTACTAGGACGAGACAAAGCACTTGTGGGCTCTCTGCATTTGGATGAGCCTCATGGTGGAGTTGATGCTGAGCATGTCTCTCCAGTGCAGAAAGATTTCATTAGCTGCTCAAGAAGGCAAAGTCAGAAGCAAACACTGAAGTTTCTTGGAGTGTTGATTTATCCCACTGAGGGCTGTTACCAACAAAGTTTCCCCAGGGACTTGTGTTTTGGAAAACATGAGTTGAAACTTAGCCCTAGCAACGTAAACATTAATAGCTGGAGTGAACAGAGCTGATAGGGCCTGGTACATCCCCTGTAACAACTAGATTGTAACATGCCAAAAAGCTCATCAGTTGAAACCAACCTAAGAGGGTGTGAAACAGGGTGTAGGGTCACTGCATATTGTATCTGAAGATGACCATTTCAAAACAGCTCAGTAACAAAACAGCAAAACCCTAAACCCAATAAAAAGCCAGAAGACCCCAGTCCTTACTATTACTATTGGTCTGAAATCCTGTGTGAGGCTGAGGTGAGGGCAACTTTGATTGCAAGGGTACAGTGCCTGAGGGATGTCTTTGTTCAAGGTCCCTCTTCAGAGGCAGGCAGAGGAAAGTTCAGGTGATTCTAATGCTGAGAAAAGCCAAATACCAAGCCCTGACTCCCAGCCCTCAGGGAGGGAGAGTTTGTCCTTCATGCATGGCTCAGGTTTTTCCTGGGGTGGTGTTTTATCTCCAGGAAATGGCTGAGCACCACACACCACTCACTATCCCCCTGCCCTGGGAGGAGAAACAGACATAGGTCCTTGGGTTGGGACAAGGACAGTGAAAGGGGAAGAACAACATAGCCCATGACAAAATACAGGCACAGTGATGACACAGAACACTGCACCAACCCAACCCACTGCCAGATGGAACTCAGACTGTCCTGGAGCCATGTAGGCCTGCCTCTTTCCTCCCAGCCCTAAGGGGGGGACACCTAATTAACGTTTATATATATCTTAAGTATGGGATGCAGGGGGAAATGGGCAGCCCCTTTTCAGTGTCTGTGGAGACAGGACAAGGGGCAATGGCTGCAAGTTGGAGCACAGGAAGTTCCGCACCAACATGGGATAGAACTTTTCCCCAGTGAGGGTGAGGGAGCCCTGGGACAGGCTGCCCAGGGGGTGTGGAGTCCCCATCTCTGGAGAGATTCCAGCCCCCTCTGGATGCTGCCCTGTGCAATATGAGCTGGGGAGCTGCTTTGGCAGGGGGTTGGACCCCATGATCTCTGGAGGTCCCTTCCAACCCCTGTGATTCTGTGATTCTGTGGTTTAGCAGTTTAGAAGGTGGACACTGTTAAACCAGAAAGTGACGTCAGGTAGAATTACGTCCACTCTCATGGCTACAAGAGCCCTGACCTACAAATTAATGGGGCTGCTACTGGGCTACCTTGAGAGGTTTCAGGCCATGAATATC